>NW_026945606.1:38443-48943 GCF_034702125.1 Engraulis encrasicolus | reverse complement strand
TAAAAGGGAAAATAAATATCCCACACGTTTAAATGGAAATTCAACATTTGCAAGACACAGAACCCTTGCAATTGTTTTTTTTTTGTTTTTTTTTAAATATGTAATGTTCATATGACCTTTTTTTAAAAAAAAACTGGGCCTCAAATTTGGGTTTGTGTGTTCGCACTTGAAATGAACACCGTTTTAGCACCTCTCTCTCTCTCTCTCTCTCTCTCTCTCTCTCTCTCTCTCTCTCTCTCTCCCCACCACTGACATTGCTGTTGGACAACTGTTAAAAATTATTTTCTTTTTGTCAAGCAGATAAAACACGTTTTCATGCAGTTTTGGTGCCCTCTGTGAAAATGATGTAGAGCCTATAGTAAATAGCCACGGAAATAAAGATAATGCATGGGATGAGAAGGTGTGTCCAAACTTTTGGCCTGGCCCTATGGGGCACCTAAGTCACGCCCTTCTACTTCCGATACATGGGGCAGGAGCTCGCAAAATTTTGAATGCGAGTCAATGGAGCGAGTCAAGCTAAATCCTCATCCAGTTTGGCATGTGCTCTGGATTTCACATATGATGACAGTGAATTTGAAAGGTTTGGATTTGCGTCGTAAGACCACTCATTTTCGGCACGCAAGAAACGTTATTTTAGCTTTTGTGCAAAACTGTGTTGGAGACTACACTTGCGCCTCGCATATCTGACGTGAACCGAGGCACAGCCAACCCTACCGCTGCACCGTGGCTTAAGTGGCTGCACGTCGGACATGCGACGTCTGTTGTGTAGTCCAAATAATTACATATTTTTGCACATTCACAACTCAAAAATCGCTTGCCAAGTGAAGTCAACAAGCACACCATTGGTTGTTATTAATTCTGAGGCACAGCATATGTGTGATCCACGGGGAAATGCGAGGTGGGTCGGAAAATAGCTTTGATCAGTCCATTACAACCCAGTCAAAAGTTTTTCCGTTGCCAGCCCCAGAAGCCGCCCGGAAGGGGTGGAGACTTAGGTGCCCCATAGGCTATGGGGAGACTGGGGTTGGTTGTTGCTTTTTTTTTTTTATAAACTTGAATATACTTTCAGGAAAAATGGTATATTGCAAGGAAACCATTTCTATAGAGATTTGTTGCCACATTTGTCAGGTACATTTCATAGTTTTAGATCCCATAGAATCCATTCTCTTCAAAAGATATGGGTTCTCAAAGGCACCGTGTGCAAATCACACCCTTGGTTGTCACATGTTATTCTAATGGGGGAAATGGAAAATTGTAACCTTACGTCAGGGCTCTCAAGTTTTGAAGTTTGGTTGGAGTGAGATTTTTTTTCGGGAGTGGTGGGGGCCCTCTAGGTGAGTGGTTCTCAACGTGAGTGCTGGAGACCCCTGGGCCGCGAAGGGATGCCAGGGGGCCGCGGCAAGTAGGCAGGAAAAAATAGCAAAATAGGCTAAAATGAATTAGGCCTGAATAAATTAAAAATAAACAAAAAATGAGCTTATCGCAGTGGCACAATTTCCTTCTGTACAGTGTTTATTCATACAGCCTATCATGCTCTCTGTACTTAAATGGGTTTGCACCAACTTCATCCAGTTGTGAAACCGGGTGCACTGAAGTGTGGCACAGCTCATGTCAGGTAGCCTGGGAAGTCCATACTGCCTTTAGTTCTAAACAATCGTTTCGATCTGATAATTTATGATTAGGTCTGGTGGTAACCAGGTGTAGTATAATGGGGAAAATGTGCCTTTAAATCTCAGCAGCATCTCCTATGATGTCATTTGCATAATGTGACCTGTGGCACCAATTGGCCATAATTGTTACTTTAAAAAGTGAGTAGTCTTCCCAGCTGGTGGGGACGCATTTGTGTGGCATTGTTGGTGAGAATTTCACCATTTAGTTGGTTGGCGCTTAGTCATCTCTATAGCCCTCCACTTCATACAAAAGTGGCAATTGTGTGTAGTTTTGTTACTTAGAGTGACTTTGGGAGCGTGACCAAGTTAACGCCTGTCTGGTGCCCACTTCACCTGCTCACTTGGAGCGCAGATGGCTGTTTGGAGCCCTTTTCCCTGCTGCACCCTGATAATGTGTGCCTCGCCGGTCGGGGTGTAGCCAGCTGACTTAGTGGGTTGTCTACATGAGCTGCTGTTTTGTATACCCCTGATGTGTGTCGGATGCATGCAAGAATGTTTGGATAGTGTGTGTATGGCTGACTAGGTGACTAAGGTGAAGCTTAATTAGTGCTGGAGTTGAAGTAAGAGGGTTCTGTGAAGTGGGTGAATGTGTGTGTGTGCGTGTGCGTGTGCATGTGGATTTTGTTTTATTAGGCCTAGGGGCCAAGCAGCGAAGTCTTATCGACATTTTTAGCCTTACACAGCATGTAACAGGACCAACACACAGCCAAGGTCACACTCTAGACTTAATTATCACAAAAGGTTGAAATGCTTGTGCTAGTGTGAAAGACTATGGCTTTTCTGACCATTACTGCATTTTTTCTGATGTTTCAATGTACCCTCATGTTCAAAGGGAATCTGTTACAGTCAAAAAAACGTATAATCAACTGTGAGACAGCCTCACTCTCTCAGCAAGCACTCTCAGAGATCCAAAGTCAAACTTCAGAGAGTGCAGATGATCTCATAGTCAATTTTAATTCAAGGATGACCCATATTATGGATGTTATTGCCCCCGAAAAAATCAAAACAGTTAGACATCAAAAAGCACCTTGGAGAATGAATCCCACAGTTAAATTACTAAAGCAAGAATGCAGGAGTGCTGAAAGACAGTGGCGTAAATCCAAACTTGAAGTACACTACCAAATCTATAAACACACACTCTCGAAACACAACCAAGAAATTTCTAAAGCTAGACAATCTTTTTTCTCTGACATAATTAACAGAAATATTAATAATGCACGCGTCCTGTTTGGCACCGTGGAAAAGCTAGCAAGGCCACCAAATCAAATGCCCTCTGAGTTCCTCCCAGTCAGCAAAGTTTGCATCCTTTTTCAAAGGAAAGATTGAAAAAATACAAACAAACATACTCACACAGGTGCAACCGGCCCATAATTCGGACCAACTTGCTACGGTGAAGTTAAATCTTAACCTCATGAGAAATTTTCATTTGGTTGATGTGGACATTCTTAATAGAACGGTACAAAGTCTTAGCTCCTCTACATCTGACTTAGATATTCTACCAACAGCCTTCTTCAAATCCATCTGACATCTAACATCACCAGATGTACTTCAGATCATCAACACCTCACTACAAACAGGCATATTCCCAGGCTGTCTGAAAGAAGCAGTTGTGAAACAACTTGGATGCACTGGTACTAAACAACTATAGGCCCATATCCAATCTACCATCCATGGATAAAATAATAGAGAACATTGTTTTAACCAATTAACTGCCTTCCTAATGTCTAATACAGTGATTCCCAACCAGGGGTACGTGTACCACTAGGGGTACGCGAGCACACTGCAGGGGGTACTTGGAAAAATGAAAAAATGTATGGAGCATAGTCACATTGGGATATAGAGCATGAGTGAGGGGGTACTCATGGTATTACAAAAAGGCTTAGGGGGTCCGCGAGATAAAAAAAGGTTGGGAAACACTGGTCTAATAGCTACCTTGATAAGTTTCAATCAGGTTTCCGTGCCTACCACAGCACTGAAACAGCTCTTATGAATTACATAAGATTGAATTCTGATGCTGGCAAATCATCAGTCTTGGTACTACTAGATTTAAGTGCTGCTTTCGATACAGTTAATCATGCCATACCACTACATAGACTGGAACACTGGGTTGGCTTTACAGGCATAGTGATCAACTGGTTAAAATCGTACTTACAACAAAGACGTTTTTTTGTCGCCATTGGAAGACATACCTCATCACCGATGTCTCTTAACTGTGGGGTCCCACAGGGCTCCATTCTGGGACCACTACTGTTCAATCTGTATATGCTGCCACTGGGACACATTATGGAGAATAACTCCATAAATTACCATAGCTATGCGGATGATACCCAACTCTACTTGTCCATGTCCCCCAAAGACTACACCCCCCCTTGAATCACTCTTATCATTGCATGGACCAAATTAACAAATGGATGTCTCACAATTTCCTCCAGCTGAACACAGATAAAACTGAAGTAATTATATTTGGGAAAAGTGAGGAGAGACAAAAGATTGTGTAAACTTTATGGGTTCGTCTACAGGTGGTTATATACACACAAAGAACCGAGAACGAGACGTGAGCTCTGGAACGACTGAAGACAACTTTAATGAATGACCCCTCACTTCCGTTACGTTATACATAACCCTTGGGTCAGGGGTTAGCCACATCCAATCATTAATCCCCAACATCACTAAATTCTAAAATACCCTAATATCTGTTAACTATTAATTTAACTCAAAGTAATATATTTAAAATCTCCAAATAATAAATGCTGCAGTTTACATTTACTCCCCCCTCCTCAAAAAGGAACGTCCACGTTTCCCAATATGGTTTAACAAATGCAACATACGAGTACTATCCAAACTGTGCACAAACTGAACACTCTTGAGGAATGCAATAAAACCGATCAAGATATCAGAATAAGAATTGTTCTACTCCTGTACATAGTCCGACAAATAGCTGGGGGGCCTGGCCTGCCGTCGCGGCCGGGCTGCAGGTGCATCAGAGACCAGGATAGGATGAGGAGGAGATGCAGGGGGCTGAAGGGCCAACTGTGGCCCAGTCGAAGCTTGGGACTGCAAGCCAGGGGGATGGCCAGAGATTCCAGAGTGCGGTGCTGCAGGTGAGTGAGCTTGGGACTGCAAGCAAGGGAGACGGCCAGAAGTCCCAGGGTGCTATTCTGCCGGTGAGTGACCATGGGACACAGGTCTGGGGCACAAATATTGACGTTCCGATGCAGGAGCAGGCCTTGTGACTTGTGTCCATGTCTGCTGAGGATAGGGCAAGGCTCCCGAAAGTGCAGTGGGACAAGGGACTGGAGCCTGCAAAGACACATTATACTCAAGCTCAGGGGGTGTGTATGGCACATTGGGTGATGGTGAAGTATAAGGCCTAAGACGATTGTGATGGACAATTTGAGATTTGTCATCTTGGTATTTGTCATCTTGGTCAAGTAAGTAGTGTATTTTATAAGTTACTCCCACGTTCTCTTCATCAAGTCCTAAACACTCAACTATTTCAAAGGCGCCCTTCCAATGTGGTGCTAGTTTCTGTCTAGCTGAGGTGGGGTCATTTAGCCAGACCAGATCACCTGGGTTGTAGGGAATGTATCTGACACGCTTGCCATAGTGATGTTTCTGAGTTAGATGGGCTTGGTCTCGATTTTGATTGGCTAGTGTAAAGGCAGACTGAAGTTTGCCTGTTATCTGCGTTGCAAAAGTATCAGATGTACCCTGCGTGGAATCTGATGGTTTATTGTTTGGCAACAGCAAGTTAACTGGCATTTTGGCTTCTCTTCCATGCGTAAGAAAGAATGGGGTGTACCCTGTTGTTGAATGAGGACTGGTATTATAGGCCAATGCAACTTGGTTAAGGGACTCATCCCATTCTCCCGGCTGCTGGAGAAGGGTCTTGGCTAACTGGTCAATGAGGGTTCGATTGAATCTCTCCACCATACCATCACTTTGTGGGTGGTATGGACTTGTGCGAGTTTTTTGCACACCAAGTAGCTTGCGAAGATGATGAATGAGATCAGACTCAAATTGGCGTCCTTGGTCCGTGTGTAAGCTTTCTGGAATGCCATGCTCACAGATCAGTCCCACCAGAAAGTTGCAGGCATTTTCTCCAAAAATCGCGGTCGGAATTGCCAGATGGTGCACGAGGATTTCCAGAAAATCTGCTGCTTCTTACTGTGTTGTTGCGATTTTGTTGCGGCATGAAGTGAAAGGAGCGATTTTTAATGTGTTTCCCCACGCTTGAAAGTAAAGGACACTGCCACATTCCAGTCCTCTGGTGTTTTTATATTATTTCCATTTTTATATTATAATTTTGGTCCTTAAGCAAAGCAGGGAAGCGGCCAGGGCGAGTTTTTAGCCAGAATGTCGTCGTGAAAAGTTCCATCTCTTTCATGCTGCCATTACGACACCCTTCATTACAATGCTGTTTATGGCTGTTCGACTCTGTTTTAAATGTCATTTCAAATTGTAAGCATACAAACTTCGTATCATGTCGATATCCATTCCTGACTTAAACAGTGGATACATAATTAACTATTATCACTTAGGCCTATTAGGCGGGTGGAATTAGGCATGTCCATCCGCGTACCCCCCCCCTCCCCTGTGGAGCTCTGCATCCAGTTGAAGCGTGACAGAAACTCTTGTGACTCATAGTGAAGGATGTTAAGTCAATATTCCATAAGAATCTTTCACTTGGTGATACAAGCACCAAATTTGGTTCACAGGTGCTTCAGGAGCTACTTTCCCAGAAAAGGTCGCTATCCAGGTGGAAAAACAAGATGGCGGCCATTTTTCAAGATGGCCGCAATACAGATATAATACAGATACCGTTACGGAAGTGACAAAAGCACCAAACTTTGCATGGTGTTTCTTTAGGGTATATGCTGTAATTCTAGCCTCGGAGCCCTCGGAAAAACAAAAACATTCTACCATGTCATATACAATATGTCATGCATTACCTTGTTATTACATGACATTTTACTTAGCTGACGATGTTAATATAGTCCCGAACTCAGCAGAGATGAAGCAAGGGCAGGGGTGGCCTGCTTGACCAGATTGCTGCAACTACAAAAATGTTCATAGTGTGAAAGTATGGGTGAGTCTGTGCTTACATGTTTGACAGCAAATGTAACATTGTGAAAATGTTGAGAAGATTCTTGGTCTGAATTAAAATAAGCATTTCCCACACTAAAACTATGGTGAGAATAGACTGCTGCTAATGCTCGCTCAGCTGCATCTGAATTGGGAAGTGTCAAGATGATGTCCAAGGTAGCAGGTTCTCCATCCTCTAATTTCCATAACAGATATTTTTTATGTGTATGAGAGAGGGTAAAGGACCATACCTCTCCATGTGTATGAAGAACCCATAAGATCACCTAATTCTAAATTTTCACAAGTAGCATTATGTCTATAGTGACTGCATTTCAGTCTTTAAGAATGGCATTACAGATCACTCAATATACAGTACATGTAGGCTATATCTTCAGTTCAAATCAAATGGGAATGATTTCTAAGTAGGTGTTGAGTAAGTAGGCAGAGGTGTGCGAATTGTTTTTTTTCCTCCTGAATTTGCAAACAAGTCCTCACCTAGTACTTGTGTCACAAGTTGCATTACAATAAACTCAGTAATCATTGAGTATTTCAATTGCTACTTCAAAAATGACAGCTGATGGACAACATGTTACCTACCGTAGGTCTTTGCAACCCTTAAGAGAAATATCTATGTTAAACATCAATTCTCATATGGTATATACTATATATATATATATACTATATATATATATATATACACAAAATGCCATATGATTTTTTAACCTTCAAGATTTTGAGTGGTAACAGTAACATAACTCATTCCCACTACATCTTTTTGCATCATATTGTACATGACCTCAGAATGCTCTAAATGTTTCAGTTCTGTGTAGTTGTACTGTACTGTACAGTACAGTACAGTAAAGTACAGTAGCATACAGTATGGTGCCGTATAGTAAAGTACAGTACAGTAGAGTATAATACAGTAGAGTATAGTACACTACAGCACAGTACAGTGGCATACAGTACGGTACAGTACAGTGGCATACAGTACAGTACAGTACAGTACAGTAGCATACAGTACGGTGCAGTACAGCACAGTACAGTAACATACAGTATGGTGCAGTACAGTAAAGTACAGTAGCGTACAGTAGAGTGTAGTACAGTACATTGCAGTACAGTACAGTAGCATACAGTACAGAGCAGTATAGTAAAGTACATTACAGTACAGTAGAGTAGAGTACAGTACAGTACATTACAGTACACTACAGTACAGCACAGTACAGTAGCATACAGTACGGTGCAGTACAGTACAGTACAGTATAGTAGCATACAACAGTAGCCTACGGTGCAGTATAGTAAAGTAAAAGTACAGTAGCATATAGTACGGTGCAGTACAGTACAGTACAGTACAGTGTGGTATATCACATTACAGTACAGTACAGTACCGTACAGTATAGTACAGTACAGTACAGTAGAGTACAGTACAGTACAGTATAGCAGAGTACACTACGCCACAGTACAGTACAGTATAGTCTTGATGACTTGTAGGCTACTTTGACAGCTGTATCCCTCCAAAGCCAATGGCATTTCCACATGCTGTTGTTTAGAGTTTTTGAAAGACTTGAGTGTGTGAGAGAGGGAAGGCAGGCAGATATGTTTTAAACAAAGGACCACACGCACAAATAAAAAATAACAAGCAATCAATACATTAAGTGGTTAGGTAGCCAACATGTCATCTAAGTTTAAGCACAAAGTAGACCAGAAAACCATTTTGCTAATACATACAATACATAAAGTATTTGTCAATATACTGTATGGTGTATTGCACATTGATTATTCATAATTTCCCAAGCATAAAGGCCCCTATCACTCCACAGTACACTTAGGACTTGAGATATACATATCTGAACACAAATCAATATATATTTTATTTTGTAATGACCTTATAGAGGTAGATAATCCAAGCTGACACATGATATGTACATGTATTATTCACTTGATTGATATGAAAATTGAGCATTTCACTTGGGCTCCTAGGCTTGAATCAATGAGGGGGTCCTAAGGAAGCATCGTGCAAAGTTTCACGCTTTTGTCAGCTCCGTAACAGTAGTGCCCTTTTTGTCCCATAACCGATTCCAATAATATGTATTGTGGCCATCTAGGAAAATGGACGGCCATCTTGGATTTCAAGTGTACTGCATGCCTTTTCAAAAGAAGTGTGTCTAAGGAGTATCTATGACAATTCCAGTGCTTGTATCACCATTTGAACAGTTGTTTCAGTTGCTAATTCATATCTGCATGGCGGCCATCTTGGAAAATGGCCACCATTTTGTTTTTTCACCTGGATAGCGACCTTTTCTAAAAGAGTAGGCTCTGAAGCACCTCTGAACCAAATTTGATGCTTGTATCACCAAGTGAAAGATTGTTTGAGGTATTTGCTGTACTACATGGTGTGAGCTTATTTGGTGCACGTGGGCTGTTTGCCCACCGTCCATTGTATAATTTTCCAATGTATGTATTGTCATATCTTGTCGTTCCAGTCTTGTGACCACGCAAAGTGGATGCACATGCCTCCAATAATATTTAGTGTCCCCTGTCTGGAAAACTTGGACACCAGACTATGCTACCATATGGGGATTTCCCCTGACAAATAATGAGCATGAGTCGAAAAAGAGAATACATGGTTAATATAGAATCCCTATCTCTCCCCCTTTCCCCTCTCCCCTCTCATTGACCCCCCCCTCTGACTTCTCACCCCTCTCTGTCCCTCCATCTGTTGTCTACCCATTAGTGTCTAGTCCATAAACACACACACACTTCCACAGACACACACACACGTGAAATGACAAGTAAACACATAGGCACACACACACAGAGAACTCCTATATAAGACACACGTAGGGAAAATCAGGTCAGTTCCCAAATCTTGGACTGAGAGAATATTGTTATTGGTCAGGGATCAGTCAAGACTAGGAAACTCCAGAGCTCTGTTATGCTTCTACTACTCGTTGTCTAAACTTTGACAAATTACTACCTTTTGTACTTGTACTTTTTCTGAATTAAATCATTTGATTTTTATTATACCTGAATACTGAGTTGTTTGCCTTTTTTACCTCAAATAAAGAACACGCAGGGAAGGGCAAAAAGGCCCGAAATTTCCAACAAATACACCCTAAGCCCAGGCCAGGCTTATATCCTAGTGTGTGTGTGTGTGTGTGTGTGTGTGTGTGTGTGTGTGTGTGTGTGTGTGTGTGTTGGGAGATGAGTTACCCAGGGTCGTAACAAGATGGGTCACTAAAGGGTGGTTTATGCCTCCAGTCCAGCGTCCCTGCGTCGTAATGCAGTGAGCCGCGCAGTTAACGTAGTGAAGCCCCCCCCATCACGCAGGTACTCTGGGGCACCTCCCCAAAATTGTGTCTCGACGCAGGGAGCGACGGCGTGAAAGGGCGAAAATAGGTCTCTGATTGGTCCTCTCGACCAGCCTGCTCTGTCCTCGAGTCGAGAACAAGCGCTACTTCCTTGTTCTAACCTTCGTCGGTCTACGGACTGTGAGCTCTTCATTAAATAAGTTGCCCGTGCTTTGTTGTTTGATTTATTTACACGAACCAAAGACAACACATGCGCTTGCAAGTTACCACGCTGAAGTTATTTGGACAGTTGAACAGTGGTTCCGAGGTCGAGGAAACATTCCGCTTCGTCCTCGACAAATGAGCCACTTCTTTGTTCCAAACTACCACTGTGGCTGCCAGTGCGATCAAACATGCACGTGATATAAAGATTTAATGTTTCATTTTCATTCTCGTCG
>NW_026945606.1:28443-33443 GCF_034702125.1 Engraulis encrasicolus | reverse complement strand
GCATTCGCACATATCGTTTAAACATACATGATGGAATTGTCACTCTTAATGTGCAAGTATTGGATATGAAAAAAAGATCCTAAAACGGTCACAACACCAGAGGACCCGTGGTGGTGTGGTGGATATTTGCCGCGGGGACCGAGGCCGAGTTGTTACGGTAGGCTACAATCATATTATAGAAGGGGCAGTCAGGCGACACAGCGCGACTCACATAGGGTAGCTGTGGTACCGCAAAGCATTCCTGATGGCGGAAATGAATGCAAATGCATGCAAATACTCGGGCGGATATCCGGGCACTCACATCCAGCAGCCTACTTACATTGGGTTGCTACAGGGCCGATTTCCCTGGCCCGTCGAATTCGATGGGCTAGCAAGCACCGCCGAGGCTCGGAGGCGGGGTCAACCTCTGTGTAAAAAATGTGGCTGCATGGGGGACTTATCGCTAAATTCTGGGCAAATTATGGTTAAGCATTAGTTTGGGGTGTTTGGCTTTCTTATGGCATAATTTCATAGGATGCAACCTTGGCACTTCTGTTTGTGTTTTTAAAGTTATTTAGTCAACATAACTTTTTTGTTGTTATCGGATCATGGGCACCACTACACTTAAACTTGGGATGTCATAGCTAAGTCATGTCGGCTTTTTTCTGCTTTTAGCCGCCAACTCTTGTGCCATTATCGTGATTTGGCATGCTTTCCACTGGACACCAATAAAAAGTGTCTCACAAATACTCACACATGACATTTATGTCGGCTTATTTAGCTTTTGCGCTATTATCGCCGAAGGTCTGGTAGGCTATATCGCACGTTTCAGACTGATCGCCAAACACAGTTTGAAATTTACACAAGGGCTTTAATGTCAAATGGATGGAAATAACATGAATGAATAGACAGGTAGCACGCCGCAACGAGGGGGTGTGTCGCTATGTCCGGGGCTATGATATAATTTTCTATAGCAACTGATGAAGGTGCTATGTCTCAGGGATTTGGTCTCCTTTCACATGGTAACTTATTCAATTACCTGCACATTCATGTCTCGCTATGTCCGGGGCTCATGCTTCTGTGCGCGATTGGGGGGATTAACTGGGCATGTTCGCACGTCTCCTTCTGTTCACTCTCAGTTGTCGAGCTGCTCGTATTTTCATGCGTCTTTGTCTTCTTAACATGCGCTGCGTCCCATACAGCTTCTGGATCGACAACTTTGCCATGTAATAAAACTGTTCTTGAAAGGCAAGCCATTTTCTTTGCAGTTCTTGTCGTCTTTGTCCGTAGGCTACGAGCCAAACGGCGACCTGCTCCAGCAGTTTGCTCCATTTTATTCTCCTCCTTTGTCGTTCTGTTGTTGTCCTTCTGTGATTTGGGGCGAAAGTGGGCTGTGCCCGACTGACGTTTCACAAACAAGGCGTGTACCTGAATGTGCCTGGGGTCGGCTATGAGTCCGATCAGGCAAAAAATGGCCCGGGCCGGCAGCTCCGAGCCGGCCACTCTCCTGAGCCCCGGGCGGCCCCGGGCCGCTGAAGCGCGGCTAATGAGACCAAGGCTAATGAGTTAGGGACTGTACGTTATTTACCGGGGGGGGGAGGGCTGGTGCGCTGGAAGTCCGGTCCAAAAAAAAAATCATGGCCCTCCCCCACCACCTCAATTTTTTCCCCATGGCCCTCCCCCCACTTCAATTTTGTTTTCCCATGGCCCTCCCCCTACAGGTACAAAAATGTAAATGCTAAATATAATTTTTGGTGCTGTTGTGTGAGAAGACCTTGCGCCATTTAACCCCGACGCACGGCGCCCTCCAGCTCTGTTTCGCTATCCTTGTCGACTTAAACATTTGGTCATGTCAGTGCATGGCAATTGTCACAGAGATATGTGCACGAACAGTGTAGCCTATTAACTGTTCTGTTCAATTTTGGACAGAGAGATTCGAGGCGGCTGCTCAACTGCGGAATCTCGAAGTGAACCCCCCACCCTCTCTTCTCTCTCGCTCTGCCCGCATGATTGACAACCTAGAGTCTAGGTTGTCAATCATGCGGATCCTAGACTGCGTAAGCAAGCGGTCTCACCTGCAGGATGACTCGAGTTGGTGGGATTACAGGGTTGAAGTAGGCGTATGGCTCCAAACAGTAGCTCCTAGACTATTTCAAAACGTGTTTTTATTTTCTTGTGGACACCGATGAACAATTACATAAACCGCTGCATTTTTAGGGTGGCGCGCTCCAGTTTGACAGCTGATAATGCCGGTTGGAAGAAAATAGGCTATATTTCACTTCGAGATTCCGAAGTTGAGCAGCCGCCTCGAAGCTCTGTCCAAAGTTAGTAGGATTGTTCGTGCACATCTCTCTGTGCCTTGCGATGCACGGACACATCACCAAATGTTCAAGTCGACTATATGATAGCGAGCGAAACAGCTGGAGGGGCGCCCTGCGTTGGGCACGGTGACCGCGATTTCCTCGACATCGCAAAGTTGGTCCTGGATCAATATCTGGTATGTTAGCCTATTCTAGGTCTGATTCCAAAAATTAACGGGCATGCCAAGTGCCGTCACGGTGGTATACCTATACGGCTTTGGTTATGGCTAGGGCTATTACAGTGGCTATGTGGAACTGTGCCTAAACCAAAACTAATTCCTAAACAACCTGTCAGTGAAAATGTGTGCATCAACCTAACAACATGCCAAATTATGCCTTTACCAAAACATATTCCTAAACTTAACCTGTCAGTGAATAATTGTAGGCCTATTTTGTAACAGCATGGCACTTCTGCATAACTGATCTTAATCCATAGGCTACAGAAGACGTTACAGGCGCGAAATCTGACATAGGCCTAGATAACCACTCAAACCAGATGTTGATCCAGGACCAACTTTGCGATGTCGTTCCAGCAGTAGCCTAACCCGAGGAAATCGTGGTCACTGTTATGGCACAAGGTCTTTTCCACACAAAAGCACCAAAATAATATTTAGCCTAGGCTAACACATTTCGGTATGCCTACACGCATCCCTAGGTATGCCTAGGGATGACTACAGATACACGCTTCACGCTTCAGTGCTTAGGTATGCACCCAGGACCTTGCATCGCAAAGCGATGTTTCAGAGAAGTATTGCATTTTTTATTATTATTTAAAATAAAATAAAATATATATTTTTTCCCATGGCCCTCCCCCTAACTCCGATTTTTTTTGCCATGGCCCTCCCCTCCACCTCGTTTTTTTTCATCATGGCCCCCCCCCCCCCACGCACCAGCCCCCCCCCCCCCTGTAAATTACGAACAGTCCCTTAAAGGGTGGGCTCTTAAGGCTGCAGTGGCCCACACACTGTACAGGGGGGAAGGCTAATAGTGGAGGCACTCTGGACCAGTGCAGAGTTAGTTGCCTGCCAAGATATGCCGTGGCAGAAAACATAAGCTACAGTATGGTGTAGTAGGGGTTAAAGTGATTCTGTCCCATTTTTGGAAATATGCTTATTTTACACCTCTCCTGGAGTTAAATGGTTGAGTTTTACCTTTCTCCTGTACTTTCAACCGTTCTCTGTTTACGTCAGTACAAAGTTTATCTCCTAGCAATTATCATTGAGTCCTATGAGACCAGTTGGCGGCTAACTGGTCTCATAGGACTCAATGTTAACTGCTTGCTTAGAGGTAAAATTTGCACAGCCATACTCAGAGAACGATTGAAAGTACAGGAGAAAGGTAAAACTCAATCACTTAAGTCTCCAGGAGCATAAGCATATTTCCAAAAATGGGACAGTATCACTTTAAGGAGTTAAACTGTAAATAACAGGGTTGCCGGTTCAAGCCCAACTCTTACCAATCCCATCCTTCCTCCTCCATGGCTGAGGTGCTCTTGAGCAAGGCACCTAACCCCACACTTCTCCAGGGACTGTAACCATTGAGAGTACACAAACAATGACCGTAACCGGTCCCCTGCATTATCTGTAAGTCGCTTTGGGTAAAAGCATCAGCTAAGGGTAATGTCATGTAATGTAAAAGAAAAGCAATGAACAAAAATCATTGTTTATACAGGAAATACACAGAAGGCAAGGCAAGGCAAGATGGCAGAAGACAGGAGTGACTTTATGCAAAATGTCAGACTTGAATCCCTGAATATCAAAACATATCTGCTTCAGGGGAGACATGGAGCTGAGAGAGAGAGGCAGAGTAACATGAAGGAAGGAGTGAGAAGAAAGAGAGTGGGAAGTGGGGAGAACATCTTTGAGAGAGATAGAGAAGGGGAGAGAGAGAGAGAGAGAGAGAGAGAGAGAGAGAGAGAGAGAGAGAGAGAGAGAGAGAGAGAGAGAGAGAATAAATATAGATGAGTGAGAGGAGCATGTCGGATATGAAGAGATGTGGAGAGAAGGGATAAAACTGAGGTTGAGGGAGACCATGAGGAAGAATGACTGATATGTGCGATGAGACAAAGAGACAGGAGGGACGAGAGAGAGAGAGAGAGAGAGAGAGAGAGAGAAGGAGATAGAGAAAGAGAGAGAGAGATAGAGAGGAGTGAGATAGAAGGACGGAGAGAGACATTGATGGAGTGTGAGAAAGGACGTGAAATGTGGGAGGAAGGAACGAGAGAGCGTCGTGGAGAGAACGACAGCAAAAGAGAAACAAAGACAAAGATTGGGGGATGAGGGTGGTGGAGGAGGACAGCGTGATTAAGAGACAGCAGAAGTAATGGAAGGGGCCGGGGCGAAAAAAGACAGATCATATACAGTATGCCTCTTTTCCAGTGCCGGTTTTCTGGTAGGCCTACAACTCGACAAATAAAAGCGTGACTCGGCCGCCACTTTTTGCTTTTTGAATAGGCACGACACAGCTCAATCGTAAAACAAAAAGTGGCGGCAGAGTCACGCTGAATCGAGCTATAGGCCTGCCAGAAAAACAGCTGTGGAAAAGAGGCGATGGAGACAGAGAAAAAGACAAGGACAGCACATTTTGCAAACCAGAGGAAAACGATGAAGAGAGAGATAGAAGCAGAGGTAAGGGGAGGAAGAATGAGAGAGATGAAGAGAT
>NW_026945606.1:23443-25943 GCF_034702125.1 Engraulis encrasicolus | reverse complement strand
CTTTGGGTCAATTTAATCCTCGACTAAGAACACCCCCCTAACCAATCCAACAAGTACCTACACAGAGTACAGTTTACAGCACACAGCTTCGAGCAAGTGACCTTAGTGGACATAATCTGAACCTGGGAGGGACAAAACATGATGGCTTTGGCCTTGGGCCAAGTAGGTTCATCTATCCAGCGCCACGCAAAGAAATGCACACACACACACGCACACACACACACACACACACACACACACACACACGCTCACACACACACACACACGCTCACACACACACACACACACACACACACACACACACACACACACACACACACACACACACACACACACACACACCTCTCTCTCCACCCCTCCTGTTATTGTGCCATAAACTTTGAAGCATACAGGAGGCTGGTTTGGGAGGGTTGGAAGCCAGCATCAACTTCTCTCCTTTTCTCCCCTCGTCATCCTCGTCACTCCATCAGGACAGCCATTGTCACATCCAGCGGTCTACGACAACTGTCACCCACCCTCTTCACTTCAGGACAGCCACTGTCACTTTCGTTGCCTCTCCATCCTAGGACAGGGCAGGACAGGACAGCCACCATAATCTTCAGCAGTTGGAGGCAAACTGCCGACCAACCACACTACTCTCTTCTTCAAGCGGAGCACACGTTGTGTTTCTCTGTTTTATGGTACGTGGATGACAATGTTTCTGCCCTTAGCTTCTGCTCGAGGCTAACTGAAAAGTACAGTAGCCTATACGAGTGATTCTCCGATTCGACTACGCTTTTAAGTCCGTGGATTTTGTTTGCCAATACCACTAACTATTAACTGCATCCAATGATGTTTTGGACATTAGAAAACATTTATCTTTCATATAATACAGAAAGTGTAGACCGTTGTGTAGGCGTTTTCATGCCGTCCTGTTTTCCAAATGTCAGATTCAGTCTTCATATTAGCATGCGAAGAAACTTGTTTTGCCCAAGACGATTGCAAATGTTGATTCACAGTAATCATCACAATATGACAAAAGTGTCAGAAAGACCACTGTCCTTTCCATTATACATGAAATTTGCCATTTTGAGTGTGTCCACGAAAACTGTGTTAACTGTGTCACGGTCTGAAACCCCCTCCAGTAATGGTTTGGTCTTAGGCCATACGAATAACATCACGTGATGTCATAACCTCTTTGGCAGGATATGGGAAGACTTTTTGGTAAGTTTTGAGCTCCATCCTTCCATAATTTAATCCATTCTTTTTCATGTTCTCATAGCGGGAAAACTGCCTGTCAACTGTGTTATCAACATATTCATAAGAATCTGAATTAGAAATCACATGTAGAAAAACACAGATAAAGCATACAGATACATGAATTGATTAAGGTGTTGTGGTGGAACTTCTGAGGTCCTCAGTTAGCACAACACCATAAAAATGGCTGAAATGTCAACCGTGTTACCGTCAATGGTGTTACAATTAGCTATGACAGTCAGGGTTGCCAGATGAGGGTGATGATTTCCAGCCCAAAACATTTTCAAAACCCGCCTAGAAGCACAAAATCCCGCCCAATTCTATTGATTTCTATGGCAAAAAGTGGGCGGGTTTTTCTGATAAATGCCATTTTTACCCGCACACGGCCATCCTAAGCAGCCCAATTGGGCGGGAACCAGCCCAATCTGGCAACATTGATGACACTGGAGGAGGAGTATGTTTTTGCCAATTTATCTCCATATTGACAGACAAACAAACAAAATAATTTGTTTTCTAGGGAGATGGGTTCGTCTGCTCTGTTTTTTTTTTCCTAAAAAAGTGCCAACTTGTTCCCCTGCACTGTTGACCGTAACACAGTTGAGTAACACGGTTGACTGTTTTGAAAGTGTTTTTCAGCTATTGATCCCTTATGTGTTGGAAAAATCCTATGAACAGACACAGGGGATTATCTCTGGAGAAGGAAGTCTTGTGTAAGGAGGGGGACTAAATTCAAATCAGACGTTACAGGGATTTATAATGAAAAATGTGTCAGTCTGTATCACAGTGAATCATAAAATCCTACTTATGAAGCTCAGCAATCACATTTTCTATATCAGTTGCACAGATTAATGACAACATTATTGCTAAGGGACATAAGCACTTTCAAACGTATGTTGTTTCAACTCTGTAGTACTTTTATATATGTTTGAAATGACATAGTATTTGTCCATAACACTGTTGACAAAATAATCAAGCAAATGTTCGCTTTCATTAGAGTATTTATCAAATGATTTAAGATTAAGCTTGGCAATTTGTTTGTTTGGAAACTTAAATATATACACTATGTAAACATCTAGGTCATTTAGTTGAAAAAAAATACTGATAATTGACATTTTGCTTTTGCCAAAAGCGTAGGCGAATCGTAGAATCACTCATATAGTATAATACAGTATTTTCCATCGAATGAAGTGTGCCATTGCTTACAAGACAAGGAAAAGGGCTGCTGGATTGTGCTGTGTTGTTGAAATATTTTTTGTCAAAAATC
>NW_026945606.1:0-17500 GCF_034702125.1 Engraulis encrasicolus | reverse complement strand
CTGTTGATTAGCCACTTAGTTGGTTACAAGGTAATTTCTCATATAGGTTACCTACTAACTTGTTAACAGGTTAGCAATGACACTTTTGACAAACGGGCTCCAGTTCTCTTTTGGGTGGTGGTTGTACACACCATATACAGTCATCCAAGTGTATAAGGCATCCTCTTCAGTGTTTTAGCATTATTGTTCTTATTGATTCTATTGTTGTTCATAATTCCAATATCTTTCAATTGCATAGTATGGATTTTGGATGCACTGAAGTGTGCTATAGTTGGCCTTTTCCCAAAAACTAGTATTTGGGTTATAACAGATCAACTTCTTGGCCCAAAAGCAATGCCAATTGAGAGCGACCCTAATAACTCTAGCTGATTTTGCTCCTTTCAGAATGTGTTCTCTGGGTACACAGGTTTTAGCATGTAGCAAAAGTAGTGTGTTAAGTGGAAACATGAAGACGGAAATTTCTCATGTTTGCCCAAATTCAGGATTTCCTCAATGTTTCCCCAGAGATAGTCTGTAGGACGCCTTTAACAACCTAGCGTGTTACACTTTTTAAAAAGTATGTCTTAAGCCCAGCCGTGGCTTAGTTAGCTGAGCACTGGACTACAGTGGTGTAATAAAAAGCAAGCATACATAAACACTGTTCATGCTTTTCAAAATTACATCATTTAGCCTACTTATCCCTCAGAGAGCACACATTGCTAATGCATATTATGCATGTTGCAACAATAGGTGAAGTGTTGTTTCCATCCATTTTTACTGCTGCTAAACAGAATGAGATTGAATCCACCTTTAGAGTAGCTTATTAGCATCGGTAACACAACTCGCCTTGTTGCCTTTGTGCTGAAACAGTTATGCTCAGACAGAAAAGCAGCTTCAACACAACACTTGAAAACAAAAAGAAAAATGCACGTCAATTGTTTCCCGATAACCCCCGCATCTTGATAATGAGATAATTTTGAAGTGTTTGATGAAGTGTACCTCTCATGCTCTGTGCGTCAATACCAAAGAGGTTCTTGCTGATAGTGTAATGAATTTGCTGTTGGGAGGCTCATTTGCCTTGCAAGACCACAGTTCAACTTCAGCTGCCAAATTCAGTGTTGCCAGATTGAGTGGTTACCCGCCCAATTGGGCTGCTTGGAGAAGCTGTCTGCGGGTAAAAGCAGGGAAAATATGGCCATTTGGCATTTTTTTCTGGAGTTTTATGCCCATAGAAATCAATGCAATTAGTTGAAACTGTGCGGAATTTTGCGCATTTTGTCGTTTTTTGAGAACCTTTTGGGCGGGATTTGATCAGACACATCTGGCAACACTGGTCACATTTTTCCGTTCTATTTTCAAATTGCCCATTATGCTCCGATCAATTCATTTCTGGAATGTATGAGATGCTCATTGTAGTGAGGTAAGCAGCTTTTTGTGAACATTTCTGACAATCTTTTACAACCGTACTGTGTGGTGGCACACTGGTGACCATGGCTCATAGCCTCGGAATTCAGGAAAATCCATTGAAATGAAGTTATAAGGGGAAACAACGTTTGACAAAATAACCCCCGAAAGCTGTTGACTGCTCACCTCATTTGACATTTTTATACATTATATTATAGGACAAAAAAGGCAAGACAGGTCCTATATTGCTGCCTTGATTGTGACATTCCTCATGGTACACTACACAGCTCATGTTGCCTTAGCTTCACTCACAGGAGGTCAGACAGAAATAAAGGATGAAGGAGGAGAGAGGAGGCGCGGCGAAGCGTCATCTCCCTCCCGCTCCAGCTCCGGCTCCGGCTCCGGCTTCGGTTCTGGCTGCAGCAGCATTACAGAGGGAGCTCATCACACCGTGGCAACTCATCCATATACAATCTGCATGATTTGCTGCTTCATCTGCTGGGTCTCTGGGACTAACGCAAGAGCAGAAACCGGGCAGGACGCTTAGAGGTGACTGAAGGCGCTTTTTTTTTCGGGCATGGGGAACGAACAAAAAAAAGGAAGTTGAAACAGCTCAGGGGACTTAAAAGGGAAGGGTATTTATATGAGCTCAGCACATCTCTATCCCGCAGGCTGGAATTTACAAATAGAATTAAAATGAATGGCTCAGCTTTAATTTTCTAATGCAGTGACCCATTCCAGCACAGTGTAATAGCGGGTCCCTGTGTGACAATTAAAATAAATCACTCACGAACAGAATTTGCCATATGTATTCATGCCTCATCAGTAACTGAATTGACGTGAATGATTTATCCGAAGGAGCTTGGGGGGCCCCATAGACTAGACCCCTATCCGGTATCCGGGCCCTGTGTGTAGTGGACTGTTTCGCTTTACAGTGTCAACCAGCGTAGCAAAGGCTTGGTAGTAGTAGGCAACTAAACTTCTTTGTAATTTGCCTCACTGCCATGCTATGTCAAGGTGAGCTGTGTAGTACTGTGTGTGTGGACAGGAAGGAAAGAAAAAGAAAAAAAAACAGCCAAGTCGGAAGTTACTCACCCACCTTCTGCGCAGGTGGACATCAGAAATCTATCAGCGGCTAGAAGGTTCTAGTCTCTAGTAATGTTCCTTTAGTGCCCGCGAATGGGGCCTCCACAGCCTGTGCTGAGCGGGGGTTAAAAGGCAGGCATTTAACCCATATCTGGAGCCGCCTTAGTGCCACATTAATATTGTACATGCACCCTCCACATGGCCCAACGCCACGGCGAGCCCATTTTTCATGCATGGCTTTGCTGGCTCGGTTCACACGTGTGCTCCTTGGTATTATATCGCGGACGGTGTTCTTTTGATACCTGTGCACTCAGCGGGTCAGCAGCAGACTGCTTGATAACCCTCCCACCAGTCTTAATTACCAGAGCCGTGTGGTCACCGCCTGGCAGCCAGCAGAGACTTTTACACTAGACTGCCCTAAATGATTCTTCTTCTCTGGAGCACATTGTCGCTGAATAATTTTTGTGGCTTTTTGTTAAAAATACGGTATGACCACCAGTTGGGACCCAAGATGGCTTTTCCGTTCCTGTTGCTGGCATTTTAATGTGGCGAAACAGTCAAGTTTAAATATGACTGTGTTGCTTTTCCCATCTCGACTCTCGGCCTCACCTTCAGTCCACCTTGAGTGAGTGGTGCTCAAACTGTGATTAAAGCCATGGAGCGTATTATTCAAGACGGCCGTATCTATCACCCTGTGGTATTTATTCATATTGTATCCGGGTCCCATAGAGAAGACTGTGGAAGGGCCTCATTAACCCGGTGAGTAAGGCCTTATGAAAGTGGAGTTCACAGTGAGAAATCTGATTAGTGAAAAAAGAATGGTATTTAATCCCTTCTGGAGATAGGAGAAAGCCATTGTTGCAATGCCATTAAGATTAACAAGAGAACCCACTGTTTCCATCTTACTTTTTATATATATAAAAAAATAATACCTGAGAGGGTTTAAGCTTGGATAAAGCATGTTATAAATTGAACAGGTTAAATCAATTTCTTAATCATTCTTATATTCCCCTTTAAAATGAAAATCTGTTTTTAATGGGAGCATATTATGACATCATCTATCCATTCGCTGCTGGTTATTAAACGAATCCAATATAATCAGAGGCTGTCTCGATAAAGTGATATGCATTTATTGATCACATTTCTTAAATATATTCTCAAGTGATCTCCATAGGCATCCCTGCGGATTTCTCGGCTCATTTTTATTCATTAGGCACCTGATATTTATGCAAAGTCACCTCTTGATTCAATCTTGTCTCCATAAAGCCTAGATTACAAGTCACTAAATGGGAATTTCATTGAATTCTGCTGTTTTTCCCTCCTTTTCTTTTTTTCGTCCTCTAGGATGACTTAGAGTAACAAACCTACGTGACAGACTGATTGATAATTGAAAACAGAAAAGGTGAAAAAGGGAAAAAAACAAGAATAAAAAACACTGTCACCATACAAAGGACCTCACCATTTACCAAACAGACCTTGATACACCTGACAAATAAATATCGCATGTTCTTTATCATGGAACGTAAAAATAATAATGTTTTTTTTCATCACTCTCCTCTTAGTAAATAAATAAATCACAATAGTGCCAGGCAGGCAGGCAGGCAGGCAGACTGTAGCTGATACATATTCAGTAGCAGACAGACAGGCAGCGGGTGAGGGATCATCCTGGTCAGGATTGAGGGCCGGTCGCTTCTTTTCGCGCACCAAAAAAACCACAAAAAAAACGGACCAGCAGCTGCTCTAAATGATTCCTAATTTGGAGAGTAATCTGCTCCATTCATGCTCCAGCACTCGCCCGCATTAGTGTGACAGTTGAAGGAGACCCCCTGGATCTGCTCTGTTTATTTTCTGTCTTAGTGCCTCAAAACGTGGCGTTGAATGCTGATGGTTTTTTTCCCCTTCTTCTTTCTATTTCTTCCGCTTTCTTGCTTTGGTCGCACTTGATGCACTGTAGCTAACAGGCTGTAAGAGTTGCCAGGAGTATGGAGTTAGGAGAGAACCAGTTTCTGTTGCTGTGTGTGGAGAAATAAAAGACGGGGAAAAAGAAGAAGAGGAGGAGGAGGAGGTAGTGAAGGAAGGAAAAACACGTCTCCAAAAAAGGGAAAAAGTGCAGTGAGGTGTCAATAAAAGACAACAGGTGCCAGCTTTCAACTTCACAATCACACTAATGAGGAATAGCACTCCGGCTGACAGCCACGATCACATACAGCACGTCTTATTTGATTCACTTTGAGGGGAGAAAAATTGAAAAACAAACTCAAAACAGGTCTTTTCAAAAAGACAAAAAAATAAACCTGATGAATACTGGAGTGAACGAAAGGGGTGGGTTTAGGTTGAGGTGGGAAGGAGGGTGGCATCTGCAACCGTTACCATTTCTTGCTTCCTCTGTGCAGTGGCGATGCTAGGGTAAGTTGGGGCCCCAAGAGAAAATTCAAAATAATGAAAATTCGCAACAAAAATAATGAAAATTCGCAACAAATCACCACTACTGTAATTTAATGTCTTAGCTTATTCACCATTTATAGGCTTGGGGGCAGCAGGCACCTGCCTGCCTAGAATGGTGACAAGATGCGCCTCTGCCTTTGTGCCCTTGAGAAGATTGTATGCCTTTAGGTGTTGGAATGGAGTCTAGTGCATGTGTGTGGACATGAGGAGGAGGAGGAGGTTGCTTATAGCAGTGGGTGGTGATGGGAGCAGGTGTACAGTAGAGAAGGGAGGCAGGGTTGGACTGGCCATCTGGCATAGCGGGCATTTCCCGGTGGGCCCCGCATCCTCGTCTGCCCCTATTTTCAGGCATGTAAAAAAACCCACAAGGGTGTAGGGCCCCACCGGTGAGTCAGTTCTGCGCAGCTAATTATGAGGGGCCCCTTTAAACCACAAGTGCCCGGGCCCTATTCCTCCCCCAGTCCAGCCCTGGGGGGAGGTGTGGTGTTACGGTGAGGTGAGGTGTTGCATCTGGTTGGGGTGATCTGCTTCCTGCTGTGTTTATTAGGCAAATGTGGAGGCGGCGGGCGGGGACACACAGGGCCTCGCTTGGCTTGGCTTGGCATGCCATGCGGTGTTGTCACCGAGGCCGAGCGCAGCACATCCAGGGGGTAGTTATCACGTCCAGGCAGTGTCCCACCGCCTACTGCGTTCACTGATACAACCCAACCTCCACCGTGATCCCTCTCCATCTCAATTGGAGCCCTCGAATATGGAAAAAAAACAACACACCTCAATGAATATTTAAGCGGTCAGCATGGTGGAGACAATATGCTGCGTGTAAATCTCAGATTCTACAGTGAATGTTAGAAGGGGAGGGGGATGCATGCAGTGTTCTTGTTATGATTTTTAAGCAGAGATCTGGTTTTCATGCTGCTGTTTCCCACCTAAAAATGGTGCTAAATGAAGCATCAAAGGCTAATGTGTGGAGGCAGGCATATTTTATTAGAAAGATGCAGCAGAACCACCCCCCCCCCCACCACCACACACACACACACACACATACACCTCTCTCTCTCTCTGTCGCTCTCTCTTTCGCTCTCTCTCTTGCTCTCTCTCTCTCTCTCTCTCTCTTACACACACACACACACACACACACACACACACACACACACACACACACACACACACACACACACACACACACACACACACACACACACACACACACACACACACACACACAAACCAACATTCTCTCTCTCTCTCTCTCTCTCTCTCTCTCTCTCTCAACCCCTTACCACCCCAAAAACACTCCCCAACCGGTACTCCACCCCCACCCTACCCTTCATTATTTTTGAATCAGGTCCTTAAGGATCTATAAAACATTCATCCCCTGACAATATCATTCTATATGGCTGAATAGACACTTATTTTTAATCCTTAATTTGTTTTTCTTTGATTTTGTGTTTCACTCAGCACATAGTGGTGGTAAATCCAGCGGGCCTCCTGGGCATTCCATCGAATTGGGCACAATAAATGAAGATGGAGGGAAACCAATAGCATTTCTGTTGTTTTTTTCCCGCTGCTTTGATGTTTTTTTGCGGCAAGGTGTTTATGGTGGGTGGTTATATAAAACACAACGTTTTTATGGCGTTACACACACTGTCTCGCGAACATGGGGGCCTTCATATATAATGCACGCGTTGTTGTCGTCGTTGCGGCAACCCCCTGTTTTATAAAATCATTCGGTTCTGCCATGATTACCTGTTTCCCGAGCAGCCTGAAGCGCCAGCATAGTTATTGGTCCCATCAAGATAAATAGCAGCATATACTGGGTACAGTAGCAATTCTCCTGATAAAAAAGAAGGAGGGAGATGAGGTAACCATCTCTCTCTCTCTCTCTCTCTCTCTCTCTCTCTCTCTCTCTCTCTCTCTCTCTCTCTCGCCATAAAATGTGCTCCATCACAGCTAGACATTAATATTCTTGATAGCCTGGGCTACTACATGATGTACCATACATACAGCACACTCAGCACACGCTGCAGCTTTATTACCTGATCTCCTCTTGTGGTGAGTGGAGGAGGAGGGTGTTGTTGTGTTGTGTTGTGTTGTGTTGTGTTGTGTTTGTCTTGTCTGTGGAATAACACTGATGTTTCTAGTAACGGGCGTCGGGGCTCTAAGTATGGCGGATTACAGCAGTCTACATTTGTATAATTCCTGTGATAATGGGATAAAGCGGCTTCAGTAAGGGGGGGGCGGGAGGATCTATATGGAGAATGGATTACTCGGAGGCTCCTCCAATGGGGTGCTTAGCCTTGAAGTTATCATCCTAAACAGACACAATCTCAAGAGGTTGTGTAGTGTTGATGCCTCTTAAGGGCTGTGATGGTTCCCGTTCATGTCAATATTGTTTGGGGGGTTGGGGACAGGAGTGAGAGGAGGGGAGGGGGGGGGGGGGGTGTGCTGGGTGCTCGAGTGAGGTAAACATGGTTTTTGTGATGCGATACGGTTTTCCCTTGAATTTACAGAGAGTAGGAAATGTGCATGTCGGTGATGGCATTTGAATAGGGCTGTTTACGTGTAGGCAGGCCTATATACTAGTCTAGGACTCACTGAAGTAGAGGGGTGTCTGTTGTCGCTAGAGTTCATTACAAAAGGAAATTAGCATTTCCATGCATACAGAAGCAATTACTGGTAATTTCTACAAACATCATATGAACATGCCCACAATTAAGGGCTCACAGTCACGTGCTCGATAGGCCACGCTGTTTCCACATCATCTGAAGGACCGGCGCTAGACCATTGTAATGAACACAGTGATGCATATCTCGCATCCAATAGCCTTCATAATGCAGTCACAGTCTTGCTGTCATCATTTCAAACGATTATTTTTTTTTAACCGTAATTATATCTCTGCAAACAAAAGACACTGTGTGAATGAGTTTGTTTGAAATGGATGTGTAGCACTGCTGCTTTGATAGAAAGCAAAAAAAAAGAGAAAACAGCGCCATGGGCAATGTAATCAAGATCTAAATCTTACTTTGCCCATCCTTAAAAGTTCTGCCTCATGCAGTTTTCCATCATTCGTAAATCCATGTCCATAATTTATGAGGAATTTAAATGCCAACGACTTCCAGGAAAACAACACTGAAAGAAAATATTCGTTGGATCTACATGATTTTAATGTGTACATCGGTCCCACACAATCCAATTGTGTAAGGTCAACATGATTTCTTCCCCTATATTTATTGTGTAATAGTCGGGGAGGAACGGTAGCCTACCATGCACCCCCCCCACAACAAAACGCCATATGATTTTTTTTGATCGTCAAGATGTCCTGAATAAGAATTTGAGTGGTAACAGTAATATAACTCACTCCCACTATACTTTTTCACATCATATTGTATATGACCCCAGAATGCTCAATGCATTCTAGTAGTACACTGCCAAGTCCTCTAGAGCCATGATTCAGTTGGTTATCATAGCTTATGATATACCATATGAAAGCTTGGAGTCTGCAGTATACATATATTATAATAGATTTGGTGTACACATTTGCATAGCAACGGTTGCTAGGCAAAGCATCTTCCTTAGCAACCAACATCAGTGACACAGTTCCTCTCTGATTACATTGCGCTATGATGTCTGGATCTAGACCACTTTTCCAAGGTTCAACATGACTTGTTTGAACCTCCAAGATGTCCTTAATAAGAATTTGAGTGGTAACAGTAATATAACTCATTCCTACTATACTCTTGTACATCATATTGTATATGACCCCAGTACGCTCTATACGTTTTAGTTCTATGTAGTAGTAAACTGCCAAGGCCTCTACAGCCATTTTGCAGTTGGTTATCATAGTTTGTTATATACAATATGAAACATTGGAGTATGTAGTTTAAGAACATTGTCATATTTTTTGGTGTACTCATAACATTTGGGAAAAATATACTTGGTTTAGTGGTATGATGTCTGAGAGCTCTGGGTTTTTTCCCCTTGATTCTTTAAATGACCAATTCTTACATAAAGACCTTAAAAGGAAATATATTAACAATTTGGAAAAGTCCAAACCCTAATGTGATGTAAGCACTAACTACTAAAACTATTGACAATGTTGCAATCTGTACGGCCTGTGTCACTGTCACAGTCCATGCAAGTTGGTGCGCAAGACCACAAGACCCCAATAGAAGGAAACCGGTTGAATCATAAATAAAGTTTATTGAACATTTGGGGAAAGGTATAGTCCAAGGCGGAAAGTTCATTTACTGCTACTGTCACTGTCTGTGCTTGACCAATCACTTTCAATTTCACTCTCACTGCTACCACCACAGTGCACTTTACAGTGATACAGCTGGTGATGATGCTCTCAATGGTTCCTCCGTAGAAGGTGGTCATTATGGCTGGTGGGGCACTGGCATGCCTCAGTTTGCGCAGGAAGTAGAGGCGTTACTGGGCTTTCTTGGCCAGTGATGCAGTGTTGGTGGTTCAGGAGAGGTCCTCGCTGATGTGTACTTCAAGGAATTTTGTGCTGCTCACCCTCTCCATAGCAGCACCATCGATGGTCAGTGGCAGGAGTTGGTGGTGACCTTTCTGGAAGTTGACAACAATCTCCTTTGTCTTGCTGACATTCAGTAGGAGGTTGTTGTCACTGCACCACTTGGCTAGGAGGTCCACCTCTGTCCTGTAGTGTTTCTCATCAATGTTGGTGATGAGACCCGTCAGGGTTGTGTCATCTGCAAACTTCACCAGGTGGTTGGTGCTGTGGGATATTTTGCAGTCGTGTGTGAGCAGGGTGAAGAGTAAAGGGCTTAGCACACACCCTAGTGGAGCTCCTGTGCTCAGCGTGATGGTGTCCGAAGTGTTGTTACCAACATGCACTGCTTGTGGTCTCTGGCACAGGACGTTTAGCAGCCAGTTGCAGAGGGAGGTGCTGAGGCCCATATTGTCCAGTTCGCATATCAGCTGTTGGGGTATGATGGTATTGAATGCTGAGCTGAAGTCAATCGTTGAAGCAGGATGGAGATGACTTCTTTGGTACCGATATGATGGTGACGGCTTTGAAGCAGGAGGGGACAATGGCTTGTTGTAGTGAGGTGTTGAAGATGTCAGTGGAGACATGCTTTAGTTCCTCAGCACAGTCTTTCAGCATCCGTCCAGGGATGTTGTCTGGGGCTGTTGCTTTGTGTGGGTTGATCCTGAGAGCCCTCTTCATGCTATCAACAGGTAGACACAGGTATTCTGTGGGTGGGTCTTGTTTTGTTCCTCGAAGTGTGTGAAAAAGCTGTTGAGGTCGTTCAGCAGGGATGTGTTGTTGTTTTTGCTGCTCCGAGGTGATGGCTTGTAGTCAGTGATAGCTTGGATGTCCTTCCATAGGCTCCGTGCATCTCTGCTTGTGTGTATTCTTGCTTTGCCTTTCTAATGCCTTGTGACAAGTTGGCCATAGCTGTTTTCAGGCCCGCTTTATCCCCAGCTCTGAAGGCTTTGTCTCTTGCCCTCAGCAGCCTGTGGACGTCCCCTGTCAGCCATGGCTTCTGGTTGGCTCGAGTGATTATTGTTTTTGTGTCTGTGACGTCGTCTATGCATTTGGTGATGTAGGATGTGACTGTATCTTTATACTCCTCAATGTCTATTTGGTTGTTGTTGGTGGCAACTTGTTTAAAAATATCACAGTCAGTTATTTCAAAGTCGTTTTGGAGGGCGGATAAATCCCATTCCTAATTATGATGCGCTAATTAATTCTCAAAACCCTTTAAATAATTTAAAAACTACAATATTTTAATATATCACAATTGGCTAACATTGTGGAAGGGAGTCATTTAAAGAATCGAAAAAAATCAGAGCTCTCAGACATCATATCATAAACCAAGTCTATCTTCCCAAATGTCATAGATAGGCCTACACTATACATATGTAATATTCATAAACTACACACTCCAAGCTTTCATATGGTACATAACAAGCTATGATAACCAACTGCACAATGGCTGTAGAGGCCTTGGCAGTTTACTACTACATACGTAGAACTAAAACGTGTAGAGCGTACTGGAGTCATATACAATATGATGTACAAGAGTATAGGAATGAGTTATATTACTGTTACCACTCAAATTCTTATTAAGGACATCTTGGAGGTTTAAACAAGTCATGTTGAACCTTGGAAAAGTGGTCTAGATCCAGACATCATAGCGCAATGTAATCAGAGAGGAACTGTGTCACTGATGCTGGTTGTTAAGGAAGATGCTTTGCCTAGCAACCGTTGCTATGCAAAAAGCTACACTAAATACAGTTTTATATATGTATACTGCAGACTCCAAGCTTTCATATGGTATATCATAAGCTATGATAACCAACTGAATCATGGCTCTAGAGGACTTGGCAGTGTACTACTAATGCATTGGGCATTCTGGGGTCATATACAATATGATGTGAAAAGTATAGTGGGAGTGAGTTATATTACTGTTACCACTCAAATTCTTATTCAGGACATCTTGACGATCAAAAAAAATCATATGGCGTTTTGTTGTGGGGGGGGTGCATGGTAGGCTACCGTTCCTCCCCGACTATAAGGTTTAAGTGATTTTATCACCTTAAACGGAGGTGATTGGATCACCTCAACCTAACACAACTTATTCATGTTCCAGCCTCATAAAAATGTGTTGGAACAATGTGATTTTTTTAAATTGTCACAAAATGTTTTTTTCACCTAAATCAGAGGTGATGAAATCACCTTAATCCTAAACAATTAATTGGTATTCCATTAACCAGAAAATATGTTGGAAGAACACAAAACTTTGACATAGTTTGAAAGTATTTTTTTCATGTTTATTGAAGGTGATGGAATCATGCATACAGCTACATTTCAGTAACATGATTCTTTAGTCTCAACCCCCCCCAAAAAAAATAAATAAATAAAAAATATGGTAAAAATATTAGGTCTAGGCTATACAAATGCATTGCAGATCACAATTTGATGTACAGGCATGTGCAAACAAAAACAAAAAAAGGAGTAAGAATTCTGTGATTAAATGTATTGACTTTCACTGTACGCATGTAAAATGCACACAGATATACAAAACATAAGGACAGTCACAAATAACTGCTACTCTTAGACCAATCAACGAGCAGGAAATACAACGAGCAGAGTCTGTGAACAAAAAGAAAGTCCAATTCGCTTTAAAGGTGCACTGTGTATTATTTTCAGTAGTTTATTTTGAGATTTCATGCTGCCCATGCACAAATGTTGCATTTTTCATGAATATTTACCACCACCAAACTTTAAGTTGTCGTTATGACTGGGGAAATTGCTCTTTCCATACATGAAAGGGGGAGGAGGAAAGAGAGGAATCTTCTATACTGGCTGTCATTTTTAATTTCTACAAATACAGATTTTTAGTAAACTTACTGAAGTTTGGTCATACTAATACATTTGCGTTTATTACTAAGTAAATATTAATGAAAAGGACACAGTTGGTAATAGGCAGCACCGTTTCAATGTGCAGCATAGTTGCCTACTCTGGTCACAATCCTACACAGTGCACCTTTAAGAAAATAATTTGTTTGGTTGCTGTGAAAAAGTGCTCTCTGGCTGGATTAGCACTCATGTGCACACATCGGACACAAATAAAATTCACTCTACATACAGTTCTTTTAGCTCATTGACTAAGTGCATTAGTCCACACTTGTAGGTGTGCGTGTGTGCGTTCATGCGCGTATACTGTATGCATGTGCGCGTGCATCTGGCAGTCCACCATTCATTTGGTTGTCCTCTTTGTGGACCACATTTGTGTTATTACCCAGTCTTATTTAAGTCTAGTCTTGGTATTTTGTTTCTCTTTAGTTTGGGTCAAAATCAACACAGTATGTACAAAACATATGCACACTCAAGTACTATTCTTAAACCAGCAAGGAGCTGGAAGTGCATACAAGCAAATTGATCTCTAGAAAAAAGGTACATTTCACTTAAAGAAACAAAAATAACTGCTGTTTTTTAGTTGCTGAAAAAAAGAGTCCTTTCCGATTGGGTGTCACGTGTGTGACAGACATACACTAAAACTGACAATGTCCTTTGGGTGGGATGCCCAATCTTCTGTCAGAGCAGATTCCAATAGTGATGTCTTCAATTGCTTCGTCTACGGCAACTTCATCCATGACCTATTCAACACAGACAAAAGTAAATAAACACAAATTAACCAAGCCATTTGAATTAACAAATACATCAACATTAAGCTGGGCAGTAGGTTAGTGCAAAGTCCAAAGCATGTCCTCTGTTCCACTGTCAAGATTCTCAGTTGTAATTCTGATGTGGGACCTGGATGATGATTTAACGCTGGTGTGAATTGGCCTGAGGTTGTCAAATACCAGAGCCAAAGCTGTGTAGTTGCCTTCATTCTGCAGGGATGTCAAACTCAAACCCAGGGCCAATTGTGACCCATGAAGTAATTTTATATGGCCTGCAAGATCATTGCATAGCATGACAAGACTTTGACATGAACCTTGGTGTGTCACAGGAATACCAGTGGGCCCAGGCCAATGAAAAAAGTTCACTCTCATATGGAACAACACCCCAGGTCTACTGTGTCCTTGGCTGGGACCTACAAGGGGCTTGTAGTAGACAATCAGTGATGCCAATCCTCTATTTAAGGTGTTTCAGAGCACAGAGATGTAAGGATCAGTTCGTCTCAATTAAGAGAACAAGTTTCATTATGCATATACAGGTACGATATATACTGTTCCTTGCGAGGAGACTTTGAAGGAAAAGTCTACTGCATTTCTCTGCTCTCTGATATTCTCTGATCTGAGATGAATTGAGAACCTCTCTGGCGTTTGTGCATGCGTGCAGTAATATGGCATGCAGGGCTTATCTGTCAAGGGGCTGAAATAAGAAGTTATTACAGTTTTCCCCATCTCAATACGTTTCCCTGATAACTTAAGTGATTAAAAATAAAACATGCAATATTCTAGGCAGACATACAATGGGCAATATAATGAAAAGCGTAACACAGCTGGTGCACTCTGTGGACTCTGATTTCTACCCCCCACCCATCAGAGAGAAAAACATGTGTCAACAAAGTGCTCTGAGATATTATACACTTCATAGTAGTGTTCATTTTGTTTCTACATAGAAGATATTAATATTTCTTTTTGTTTAGCTGCACATGCATTGTGTAGTAAGTGTATTGGAATAAGGAAACCGTGGGATAGCTTGCTCACTTTCAACTGAAGCCTCTCAATGTCATGTTGAGCATAGCACAATGCATACAAACTAACTAGTGTCACACTCCACACTGAGCGTGGGAACACCAGGGAGGTAGTCATCAAACTTCTCAGATCAGATCATCTTGTCTCAGATAACTCCAATTCTAGTACTAAGCAATAATCTAATATTCACTGGTCAGAGTACGACAAAATTTAAATATAAAAATTCGAGAAGCAGCTCCTTATACCACTGGAATATTTAGTCACCCCCTTTCAGGTAACAGCTAATTTAAAGCAGGAGTCAAGTTGTTAAGGTGCACTGGGTAGGGTTGTGGCCAAAGTGAATGCTTTACCTTGTGGACTTGGAACAGTGCAGGGCATTGCAGTGGGACTGTGGTGATTCTTTTCAATTCAGCACTGATCTGAAAAGACATAAAGAGCCCAAAGGATTTAACAATCAAATCATTAACATTAGGAGAAAGCCACACACACATTCAAGAAAGGAGATAAAATGCTGTAATTCACAAATCAAAACATTTAAGACAATCCGAATTGAATGTCTTACCTTGCAAACTTTGAACAGTGCAGGCCACTGTGCCAGAAGTCCTCAGAAATGGTGCATCTTGTACAACTTAATGAAATGAAGGAAGAAAGAAAGAAAGAAAGAAAGAAAGAAAGAAAGAAAGAAAGAAAGAAAGAAAGAAAGAAAGAAAGAAAAGGAGAACATTTGTAACCTGTGCAGCATGAGTTCTGGAAATAAACTACTTAAAAAAATCACTCTCTGCGCCTTTAAAATCACAGACTGTATCATGATCTGCTTCAATTGTCATGGTACATGTTGGAGAAATTCAGATTTCCAATATTGACGCCATGCATCCAGCCTAAAACCATGTCTGTCCCACTACCACTTCTTGACCATGAGCATGGGACAGTTTACTTTGTACTACTCACTTGGTTAAGATCACACATGCTTGACACCATCCGAAAAAATGTGTTCATGTTGGTGTCATCAGACCACAGGACATGGTTCCAGCAATCCATATCTGAAGTCTGTTTGTCTCTGATGAAACCATGATGAACACATTTGCTTTATATTGTTTCAAGCATGTGTGATAGTAGCCAAGGGAGACGTATAAAGAAAATAGTCCCATGTTTACGGTCAAAAATGGTGGTGGGACTGATTTGTTTTGGGATTCTATGAATGGCATCAACATTGGGAAGCTGACTGCCACCAAAAGAAACATGCATATGAATGTACTGGTACCATGACTACTAAGGCAGATCATGATCCTCTCTATGGGGTTTTAACATGCATGGGTGTAACTCAATAGTAAAAAAGGCTTTCTGCTCAGGAACCATCAAGTAGACAGGCAAAAAATACAGAAACTTACATCAGCCAATTCAGCAACAGTTGCTTGGATTGCAGGGGAACTGTGGTTATTCTTTTGAATTCAGCACTGATCTGAAAAGGCATAAAGAGCCCAAAGGATTGACAAATCATAAACATTAGGGAAAAGCCCCCCCCCCACACACACACACACACACACACACACACACACACACACACACATTCACACAATATAAAAACAATATGAAAACCTTATAGACAATCAGCATTGAATGTCTTACCTTACAGACTTCGAACAGTGCAGCAGAAGTCCTTAAAGAAAGAAAGAAAGAAAGAAAGAAAGAAAGAAAGAAAGAAAGAAAGAAAGAAAGAAAGAAAGAAAGAAGGAATTGGTGAGGTTAAGCATTTAATAAACAGCACAGGATTCGTGAATGAGGAGCATGCATTCTGTAAACTAGGCTACTTGTAAACAATGCTCCACTTAAAAGAGGAAGATATAGGCAAAGTAAAACGAGATAAGGCAGTGCATGCTTTGCATTGCACCATAAGTGCAACTAAAAAAAAAGTGATATGCACTTCAATAAATAGGATACTATTCCCACATGTTTCATCCAATTCCCTGTGCAAAGTTTAAATTCAGGTTATATGCACTCTATCTAGGTCGGTTGTTCTTTGACTTCGTGTGCAGGAAAGCTTACATTTCATTAATCTTCGGTTAAGACCACAAGTGCATGTGTGCATTAAACACCTGGGTTGGATAAGAAAAGAAAACTTTAAAAATAGAATACTTGGCTTAAAATGAACACACCGAAACGACGCCAGCCCTCTGTTCTCGTGAGCATGCAACGTGTTCGATCAAGTTCTAGTTCTGTGCATACCCCTCACCACCCCTCCCCCATTAACGGATCAGACCCTCCCGCGCAAATATAGCTATTAACTGAAGATAACCAGCTAGATTGTAGATTGCAGTTTTTACTACATCCTTTGAATATCCTAAATGTACATATTTTCCATTCTTTTCTAAAATGACATGGGGCATAGCCAACTGCATGTGTTTGCAGTGCACCTGTTACTAAGCAAAGAGCACTGCGCGGGTAAATGTAGTAGAGTCTAAGCTCAGCTTCCACACACAAAAGACACAAGAGCAGTAGTACATCGCCCACCATAAATGAAAGTACTTCAGTTACTTACTCAATTTCGTGTATATCTTCACACATGACAACACTATTCCAGCGAGATGAGACTGAAGAGTAGGACCGGGCTGACTGAGGCGAACGATTCTCTGGCTTGAAACTTTCCGGCTTCTTCTTGTCTTAGAAAGTGGTGCACTAGCGCCACCTCAGGACTGGAGGCCACCCCAGACACAACTTAATCATGTTCATTCAAAGCATTAGAAACATGCCAATTCAGCAGTCTCCAAGAACACATTATCCTTATTTGATGAAATCATGTTTACTCAAGGAATGTTAATGAATTGTTTTGCATCTATTTACTTTATATAGGTTAATTCAAAGACCCGCCATTCCCTCTTTTTTCAGTGAATGCTCTGGGTTAATTTTTTTTCGGCTTCATAAATATGTGCAGACTTTCCTCTCATTCTCTTGATGTTCATGAATTATTCTTTTCTACCATATGTATCTCAATTGCTATTACCACAAGCAATCTAATAAAAAATCAATATATGTAATTTTTGGAGCAATATCGCTGGAAGTTGAGTTCATTCCAGTGAGTTCCATCCACAAACCCCATTACTTACTATTTCCACATGCTTCACCAGGAAGCACTCGAAGGGTAGAAAAACTCAACAAGACTTCTCTCAGAATCTTCCAGAAAAGTGGACTAGGCCACATCATTGTTCCTCACCACAAGCCTCTCAGAAATTTCTGGACAACGATGCCAAATTATTAAAGTTCTGGTCATGGTTGAGGGACTACAATAGGAGGGATGACGCATTAGCAAGTCTGAAAATCTATTACAGCAGAAGCACATCAGCATAATCCAATCTGCATAACACTGGACACAGCTTCCAGACAAGCCCCCATGGGTCCCCGGGGGTTTTCG
>NW_026945605.1:0-40000 GCF_034702125.1 Engraulis encrasicolus | reverse complement strand
GATGGGATGTTCGCTATAGTCAGATCTGCTAAAGAAGACGAAGCAAGTAAACACAACACAAGCTCCCTTTTGGCAAGACGACACAACACAACAACAAACAGTGGAAATATGTCTAAATTCGACAAGGTGAGTGGTTGATTACTATGTGTGTATGGCTGCTAGCTGTCGACGTTTACTTTAGAAAGTACTTCATGTCGTGCCATAGCTAATTGCAGGCAAGCTGACACTTGTTTGCGGTCTGTGGGATATATGACCATTAAGCGAGACATAATAACACTAACTTAACTAAACCATGCACGGCATTGTGTTGATAAGATGAGGTGAGGAAATTCTACCGCTGATTTGTTTTATCAACTTGTTTACTACACCACCATGGCTCTATTCACTTATTCTGACACTCGCATGACGTTTGTTCTCCGCTGGTTATTTGTTATTGCGCGAGTAGACTGTGCTTAATTCCGAAGTAAGCTTAATAGAGGCATGAAACGTATGAAAAGAATAACACCTGATTTGTCCGTGATATGATTGAATGAACAACTGATTTCAGACGCAGGCTACGCTAGTTCTAATGGACTGCTGTCACTGTCAGCACTACTGTAGTAGCTAGCTTGGATGCTGATGGAGGGGAGGGAGCAGTGATGATGATTGTGATTCTGTGGTCCAAGATTGAATGATGGCCTGAGAAGATGCCTGTAGCTGCTACTATATTGTTGATCTGTGTGGGGTAGTAGCCTAAGCTATGTGTTTGTGGCATATTGTTGAAAGAACTCTGGTATACCAGAGGAGTGCTGCCAGCCTACTTGCAATACAGACATAATCACTTCAAACTTCAAAATGTGAAAATGGCATAAAGATGGGCCTTTATGCAACAAAGATCCTTATTTATTTGTTTGCTGTGATAATAATGTTCTCATGCATGACATGACAGTTGGGAAGTTGTAATGATGTACGGTAGTCTACGAATTATGTAGTCTATGAATGTATACAAAATCAGCTGTTAAATGGAGTCTATTGCTATAATCATCTAATTATTGTGTTATTAAGCCCCAGGTTTATTTGAAAAATAGTTATTGCATGCCCAAGAAGTCACACTGTAAGCTAACAATTGCTCTCTGTTGACATTTGTTTAATGTTGGAATGGATGGTCGAAAGGTAGCCCTACCATGCCCATCATCATTAGACAACCAAGGAATGTAGGTGGACTGGGATATTTTCCTTCTTTTTTTTCCAGATTGAGAAGTGTCCAAGGATGGCTGGCGGTCAGAGGTCCTGTTGTGTGTCTGTAGATTCTTACTCAGCAGGTAACACTACTATACTATATCATATGTATCCATCAACACTTGTTCCAGGTCATGTTAAGATTGTCTACCTTAGCTGACAGAGTATGTTTTTCTGCATTGGTTTATCCCAACTCACAGAATGTCTTTTTGCACAATTACCTTTTTTACATTTATTATCTCTACTATTTTATTTTATTTTCCCCTCCCTGATGACTATTCCTGTGTTATTTGTGTCTTGAAATGTCCATGTGGGCTTTTGTGTATTCGGGTATTTATGTAAGCTACTGGATACCTGAATTTCCCCCTGGGGATCAATAAAGTTACTCTACTACTACTGCTAATATACACTTGAATTGTCACTGATAAACACTTGAATTGTACTTTTCTTTTTTACACTGACATCTACACGTGAATATGAATGCTAATGTAATCAATTTTCTTATTTTGGATCAACTGCCTGCCAACAGGTGCAGACCGCACTGGGGTCCACGGGTTGTATAGACAGATGTAAAGACTGACTGCTTTGCAGACTCAAGCTACTCTGTCCACTGAGGGAGATGCAAGATCTTCAGCCAATGTTGTCTCAGTGAGTAATAATATGAGTCGGCTTGTTAAATGGCTAGATAAAAGTATGTATGTGTAGTTAATGTACATGTACATGAATGTAATACATATTGTCTATCCCCCTCCAGGCTCCAGCCACTGAGTCAGGCACCCCAGGCCCTCAGTCCAGCTTCGGTCCACACCCCTATTTTTGCATGTGCCTCTGTAAGTAACGTGAAACTTTACTAATACATTTGTCATAATATGAGCATACAGTACATCCACGCCTAGACAGACCCACATCTTAAACCGTTCCCATTGTCCTCAGTAGAATATAGTAGTGTGTTTACAAAGCAGGAAATGAACATAGGCTATCATTGTATGTTGCTGTTTACACCCTCCCTAATTAGTCGTTGTTGATCAAAGCATCTGTTTAAAGTAATAAAATATACATAACTGTGGTGTAAAAAATAAAATTAGTGGTGTATGGGAAATCCTCATAAGTGTTCTAAGTAATTCAATTCCATGTGTTCTTTCCATTCATTCATTCTCTCTCTCTCTCTCCCTCCCTCCTAAGGCTCTGCAGGACCTGACCCAAGATTCTGAGCACACGTCACTGTTGGTGGAAGAGCACGATGAAGTAGAAGTGGCTGCCGCAGAGGAAGAGGAGGGCGTTGACCCCACAGTGCTTGATATGGCTCCACCATCTCCTGATGACGACACAATAAGGCACACCTTTGGCTTCTTGGCACAGCTCCCAGGCACATACTTTACTCCTGTACCCTCCACTACTGCCCATGACACAATCTCCAACACTGGCGTGACCTCCATGACCTCAACCACACTGCTGACCCTGGCACGACCTCCATCACTGCTGACCCTGGCACGACCTCTACTAACTCCAACCCTGGCACCATCTCCACCACCGCTGGTACCTCCTCCTCGCGGGTTGCAGGGATACAGCCTACTGGACCTACTGAATTGCACAAAACTATGGTAAGCAAAAGTGTGGAGTGTGAAAATGGATAGAGATGTTATGGAAATTAAACAGAGGTGTCAAAGAACACAGAAGAACACAGTTCCTTCCAACAGAGTTAACTCATCTGACCTGTTCACTTATCTTATGGTCAGCTGACTCTGTGCTGGTTGGAATAAGTTTGTGGTGTGTGCTTTTTAGGTTTTTAGTGTTTTTAATAACAACACAGTCTAGCTACCTCATTAGGTACAACTTAGTAAATGGTGTAACAGCTATGTAATTTCATGTGCTATTGTTGTACTTACAGCACACATTTAATTTGAATTATGACACCTCAGAAAGTGAAGTATGAATATGCTATTAAATGTATAACATTGTCATTCTCTCCCCCCCCCATTATTTTACTAGGCTGTTGAATACCAGTGTCCCTGAATACCAGCACATTGACAGACTTCCAGAATATTTGCTTGGGCTCCTGGATCAGACATCTCTTCCTCACTAATCACAAGGCAAAATAGTAGCCCTTTGGAAAAGACTGGATGAACGTGACAAGCGGGTTGCTGTATGCTGCACGGCACCAAGACAAACTCCTGTGTGGACATTTTAAAATGCCAAAGAAGCCTTCAAAGACATCAGTTGTGGAGAGCACAACCCGTAGCATCTTGGATGCAAGCAGTACACCTGTGGCTGGACTGTTGTCAGCTTGTGGAGACAGTTGGTATTAGACTGTGTGATGAACACAGACTATTTGAAAGGTTTGATAGTCTCTGTAATGTTAATGGGTTTTTTTGTTGGGCGGGGTCATTATTGGGATTTGATCTGATTTTTATAATCACGTAATGGTGCAACATATGTCTTATTTTCTTTTAAATGGCCTATGGATACTTGACCCGGATTTTCCTCTGTCTGGACCATGCACAGTGACTTTTTGAGACTCAGACTGTACCTATGAAACATGTGATGGACCACTCTTATTCTCTCATCACCAACCTCAGCGGTGTGTGTGTGTCTGTGTGTCAGTGTTTTTATATATGAATGGTACTGGACACCTTATTTTCCCTCAGGATTAATGGAAAATGGAAAATGTTCTGCTCTACTCTAAAGAAGGAATTAAAGTTGCCATTGTCAGCTGATGCTGGCTTTTTTTTAAACATTAAATATGGTTAAAAAATAAAATTTCTACTTAATTACACCTCTGCTCTGTTCCTTCTCTTTGTTGTTTTTACTAAACACATGGAAACTTGTATTGCATGCTTTAGTGGGAGATGAGAAATGGGTTCCTGAAAGGAGGACAGTTTTGCATTACTACTTAATGACTTTTATGACCATTCTATTCATTCATTTCATAACTCCTTTTTTTTTGTTCATGGAATTAATTGCACCCAATTCACTTGAATTCCATACACTGGTTAAATAAATGTAAAGAATACTTTGAAGTAACTCTAAATATGGTGGACACTGCAGAATGTAAGTGGTAATGGACCTTGACGCAACCTTTTGCACTAGAGATTCACATTTCCACAGCTTAGGTAAGTGGTGGAGGAAGAACAAAAAAATGACACACTGTTGCATTGACATACTCATGTCATTCAGTTCAATAATGCAAATAATATTTCTATGCAAACATCCAAATACAACATGAAATTGTGCCATAATTCCATTCCTTGGTAAATGAAGGAAGAACATCCCAAAACGTTCCCTTCCCTACTGTAAAACATGTAACCTTGTAATAACAGAATATTCAAAATGCATTGCTGCACATTTGTTTGTGTCCATTGAGTGGCGCAGATCATTTAGATGTCATTATCTGATATTTGTAGGCCTTATGGACAAATAAAACAAAAAGTGAATGCATACATTAACATTATTCCTTTAGACGGTAATGCCAGTTTCAGAGACCTGATGTTCTTGAACGCACCATTTTTCACCCTCCCCGTTTCGAATCCCGGCTGATCTTCACATCATTTTCAAAGAGTTTTGATCTACTGTTTCTAGATCTAACAACGCATGAAACAGCATGATATGACACCAAATCATTGTACCAGCCCCCCTTTTTTCTTCCTTTCTCCCTTTTTCCCTTTCTTTTCCTCCTTTTTCTTCTCCCCCCTTCTTCCCCCTCGCTTGTGGCCGTATGTTCCCCAGCTTTAGCGCATCGCCTTAACCACTCGGCCACGACTACTACTTGGTGCCTTCTCCGTGCATGTTATGCTGTCCTGTCGCTTCCACAATGCCAACATGGCAATTATCGTTGTGGTGGATGCGCGCAATGTAATAACACCCAGAAAGTGCAGTCTTTCCGCCATCCCCACAATAATAGGTCGTTTCCAATTAAGAGTGTGATAACCTGCAGTTCCACACACATAGTATACACCCTAACATGCCCATGTGGTCTCGTGTATGTGGGTAAGACCACACGCCAGCTGAAGCAACGCATAAGTGAACACAAAAGCACTATACGTCGTAATGACAGAGACTATCCCGTTGCAATCCATTTTAACGACTTAAAACATGACATCTCGACACTACGCTTCTGTGGCATTGAACAGGTTCGGCTACCAAGGAGAGGAGGAAATCACGACCTGCTCCTAAAGCGGCGTGAGGCTTTTTGGATTTACACCCTTCAAACACTGGCACCAAAGGGATTAAATGACGAGTTCAATTTGAATGTGATGCTATAAGATTTCTGCCCCCTTTTGATAGATGGGATCCACAAGTGTGTTTTTTTTTTTTTTTTTTTATATATATAAAAAAATGTCTTTATTTTGTTTAAAACATGTCTTTATTTTGCAAAGCAATGACTTTATTTTGTATCCTCTTTATTCTTTTCTTAGATTTTGATGGTGAATACTTAATACAAGCGGTATATGGCTTCCTGACTGAAGAGACAGGCGTTTCCTCACTCCAAACAGGTTGCGCAATGGATAGGTGATGTGGCAATCTATCAATGGAGTGACGTGACCTGCGCAACAGGACCCGATTGGTCCTAGCTACTCAACCAAACTTTTCAAAAGTTCTGTGTTTGAATTGTGTTTGTAACTTTACCTGAAGAAGGTCGGATGACCGAAACGTTGTATTAAAGTTTGTTGGTGGAACGGACAGTGTGCGGGATTTCTTTTCACTTCGCTTCCACAATGCCAACATGGCTCCTGTGAGTGATTGTGGTCAGAAATGAGCCACTGAGCAATAATCACATGAAAGGTAGCCTTTCCTGTCGCAGGACAACAAACGATTGGCACCGCCAACTGCACTGCATAAAGGGCTCGTCCGGGATTTGAACCCAAAGCGAGAATCATACCCCTAGACCAACGAGCCACAAAAACAGCTGGGAAGCTGCTTTGCTTTTTCGGCAGGAAGCATCAAGCAGCGAGAGATGCCTCGCAGTCATCACATGGAAATCATAACAGCGCCCTCTCACCATGTGGCCACTTTGTGCCAAGGGAGAGAGTTGGATTATCACTGGCAAGGAAACGAGGGCTCGTCCGGGAGTTGAACCCGGGACCTCTCGCACCCAAAGCGAGAATCATACCCCTAGACCAACGAGCCACAAAAACAGCTGTGAAGCTGCTTTGCTTTTTCGGCAGGAAGCATCAAGCAGCGAGAGATGCCTTGCAGTCATCATCAAATCTCTGTGGAACCTTTCCTGTTGTCCTTCGGTCAAACAACGAGACGGGAGTGGACAAATTGCCAAGATGTGCGCATCAGTGTTACAAGCCAAAAGGCCTCTCAATGCCTCCCCGTCGGGGAATCGAACCCCGGTCTTCCGCGTGACAGGCGGAGATACTGTCCACTATACTAACGAGGATTGGGCTGTGAAGTCCTCCGCTTTGGCGCGTCGCACAAGACGATAATGTCTACTTGACAAAGCTGAGCATGATTTGACGTTACCTCTGTTGTCTTGAATTTTTTTTGTAGTGGTGCTGTGGCTTAGTTGGTTAAAGCGCCTGTCTAGTAAACAGGAGATCCTGGGTTCAAATCCCAGCAGTGCCTTATGTTCGACAGCTGTCTACAGGCAGTAAGAAGTCAGCTTCGGGGCTCTTAAGTGTGTAGTTGAAGCTGTCGATGTGACTAGCCTAAATTGCAAGACCGCTGCCATGAATGCATGCCTGCATGCCTGCTGAGAGATGTCAGCACCAGGCGCTGTGGCTTAGTTGGTTAAAGCGCCTGTCTTGTAAACAGGAGACCCTGGGTTCGAATCCCAGCAGTGCCTTGTGTTAAAAAAGTGTACACCTTGAAGGTGATAAGAACTCGCCTCGAGAGATGTTACTTGTGTAGCAGTCCCGACTCGCTTGAACTCTGTGAAACATCATGCCTGTCAGCAGGAGGTGTGGGGGCATCTGGGGCCGTCAAAACACCCGTCTTGGAAATTCAATGGTCCTGGGTTCAAATCCCTCTCTTCGAAGCTCTCTGGATTGGTGTTAGGGTTGGGGTTAACCCAGCGTGCCGGAGTCGCTCTCTGGATTAGGGTTCAACCAGCGAGCGCAAGTCGCTCTCTGGATTAGGGTTTTGACTTCCCCTGCGGGCGCTAGTCGCTCTCTGGAACAGTGGGCTCGGTCAACTTCACATTGGCCATCTGGGTATTGTGTCGTTGCCTGCCTTTCAACTGTGCCAACTCTGAAACAGATGAAAAGCCTCCTCAAAGCCTCCCCGTCGGGGAATCGAACCCCGGTCTTCCGCGTGACAGGCGGAGATACTGTCCACTATACTAATGGGAGTGCGGGTAGTGTTGCTGCTGTCAGTGACACAAGCTTGAGGAAAGCAGCCTCGATAGCCAATGTGCCTGGCGCTTGAGCACAATATGCACGCATTTGCCGCCCGATTCAGCGCAACGAGCACGCCTTGGGCAGGCTCCGGCTTCCACGGCAGTGTGAAGTGGTTCCATGGTGTAATGGTTAGCACTCTGGACTCTGAATCCAGCGATCCGAGTTCAAATCTCGGTGGAACCTTTCCTGTTGTCCTTCGATCCCACAGCGAAGCGAGGAGTGGATAAATTGCCAAGATGTGTGCATCGGCCTTACAAGCCAAAAGGCCTCTCAATTCCTCCCCGTCGGGGAATCGAACCCCGGTCTTCCGCGTGACAGGCGGAGATACTGTCCACTATACTAACGAGGATGGCACGGTGTCCCACGTGTTCAGTCAGCGCATCTCGTGACAAAGCCTTATAGCGGACTTCCGCTAGCTCAAGCGCTAAGCCCTTGGATGCTGCGCGGCCCCGCAGCTCACACACCCAGCGAGCAAGGTTCCATGGTGTAATGGTTAGCACTCTGGACTCTGAATCCAGCGATCCGAGTTCAAATCTCGGTGGAACCTTTCCTGTTGTCCTTCGGTCAAACAACGAGACGGGAGTGGACAAATTGCCAAGATGTGCGCATCAGTGTTACAAGCCAAAAGGCCTCTCAATGCCTCCCCGTCGGGGAATCGAACCCCGGTCTTCCGCGTGACAGGCGGAGATACTGTCCACTATACTAACGAGGATTGGGCTGTGAAGTCCTCCGCTTTGGCGTGTGGCACCCGAGGAAAATGTCTACTTGAAAAAGCTGAGCATGATTTGACGTTACCTCTGATGTCTTGAATTTTCCTGCTGTAGAGGCGCTGTGGCTTAGTTGGTTAAAGCGCCTGTCTAGTAAACAGGAGATCCTGGGTTCGAATCCCAGCAGTGCCTTATGTTCGACAGCTGTCTACAGGCGGTGAGATGTCGGTACCACTCAGAGGGGCAAAGGTTGTTTATATTTTTTGAAAAGATACATGTCTGAAGTTAACATTTTTGTATGATAACCCTTCTGGAAGTACAGCCAAGTTAGGGTTATCAGCCGTCAAAGTAACACCCCCCCATCAAAAATAAAGGTTTTTAAGATGGGTGCCTGTCTTTCTACTGACCCTTGTTTAAGACATATAGGGATGCTTAATTATGTTATGTGTGGTGTAGTTGCGAAGGGGAGACTCTGAGCTTTCATCCGACACCTTTCGAGAACATTTTGGTTAAGTATAGCCCTCCCTGCAGCTCTTCAAACATTTACTCAGACACATTTATTTCCATTTTCGCCGATATCATCTCTTGTCTTTTCATACTGTGGCATCAGGGAGCATCAGAGAGACCTATTTTAAACTCTAAAAGACTGTCTTGAGTATCAGGAATCTGAAAATGTATCCTTTCACTATGTTATCCCATGTTTAGGGGGTGATTTTCAGTCTTGTATGAGGCATGCCACTTTTTTGTTGCTGTTTTTTCTTGTGTGCTAATGTCTCGTATAGTCAGGAGGCAAGGCCTTTTTGAGACAGTCTGCAGTTGGTTATCATAGGCTTGTTATATATCATCAGGGAAGCCGACAGGGGGGGGACAAAGGGATGTCTTGTCCCGGGCCCAGGGAGAGAGGGGGGCCAGAATTGGATCCTCATTACATTGTATGTATTGAATTTGGGCGCCTTTCAGATGTCTTTGTCCCGGGCCCAGCCAAGGCTGTCAGCGGCGCTGTATATCATATGAAAGCTTGGATTGTATAGTATACAGATATGACCATGTATTTGGTGTACCCATTTGCATAGCAACCTATTTGCATAGCAACGGTTGCCAATTTGTTGTCATGACTGAAACTTAATTATATGTCCAAAATACCTCAAGACGTTTCAACCTTGAAGATGAATTTGAGTGGTAACCGCAATATATCTGACTCCCACTCCACTTTTCTTTTTTTACACCGCATTGTACATGACCCCACACTACTCTATCAGTTCCATGTAGTGGTAAACTGGCAACGCTTCTAGGGCCATTCTGCAATTGGTTATCATAGCTCATTATACAACATATTAAAGCTTGGAGTTTGCAGTATATGGGATATTATGATATATTTGCTGTACCTATTTGCCTAGCAACGCAGGTAAAGGATTTTCCTTACCAACCAGCATCAATGATACAGTTTCTCAGTGATTCCATTGTGTTATGATCCGTGAATCCTGACTACTTGTCCTAATATCAGTGTTGTGATGCAATACATCAAGAGGTTATATACATCTGCTACATATGTGATAATGGCCCATTTGATGTTAGTCTTCCAACCAAAATCATAGCAAATGTGTGAGAAATACAATAGGCCTTTAAACACATCGTGTCAACTTTAGTAGACATATTGTGTCATGTTAAATATGACTTAAAAATGTTCGGTTACTACATGTCAGACCTACATGTATCTTAATTTTACATGTGCTTAGCAGCAGAGATGGGAAAAGAGTTGAAGTTGTACTCAAGTGAGCGTAGGCCTATCTTTCTTAAATCTTACTCGAGGGGTAAGTAAAAGTGATGTACTCATCCAAAATCTGCTCAAGTAAAGGTAAAGTAGTTCAATAAAGTACTGAACTTAAAATGTAATTTGAAGAAAAATTGTTCCTTGTTACTTTCAATTAGATGTCCTCTAGAGGCCTAAGCCTCTTTTTTGGGTTTTTTATGGCTCATTTTGTGACAGGAAAGGATTGGCGAGAGAGAGAGAGGCGGCAGCCTGGTGCCCTATCTAGCAACGGTCCATGCCTAGTCCTTTTGAGATGCTCTTCATTTAGTGATTTTGTTTAGTCAATAATGACACATCTGGTGTTCCCAGACAGGCCGTCTTGCAGGAAAACCAGCAGGTCTATCATCTACAAACCTAAAGGCCAACTTGGGTCTTGGGTAGTAGTTTGAACAGGCAGCACGGCTTTGTTGAATCTGGTATTGAAGACCTAGACTGTATCAGAGGTGTCATGATTTATAGCAAAATGTAAAAACTCTCTGTGATATAACACTTGAAGATCATGAAGAAGTTGAACATATTGCAAAGGAAGAGTGAGGGACAATACCATCAGAAAAGTGCAAAAAGCTCATTGATGAATGCAACACTTGTTTGGAAGCTGTGATTGGCATTGTGCACCCAAATACTACTGGTGAGGACTGTATACTGACCATTCAGAAGACACAAATATAATTTCAGCAGGGGATGATTTCTTGGCACACGTTGGGCCCCTTTGTACCAATCAAGCATCATTACAATGCCCCAGTCTACTTGAGCATTGTTGCAGGCAGTTAAATGGCTTCTTATGGCAAAAGGGGTAGGCTACAGCCCAGTACCCAGCCCAGTACCAGCCCAGCAAGGTGTACCTAAGTAGCAGGTAAGTGTACATCTTCTTTATGTATGCATTTTTTCTTTCTAAAGTGGTATGTAGTATACAGTATACAGTGTACAGTTTTATGCACAAGTCAGTATACAGGTGGGATTTCATCCTGCAACCCCCTGATCTGATGTCCATCTCCTGAACCACTACGCCATAACTGCCCCATGTGCTGTTACAGTATGTTTAACATGGCTGTTATGTAACTGTATGAATGCCACAGTTGGTCCTACTCTCTACATTTACAGTGCATGTGCAGGGAGTACTACTCAGTGTGATATGAGGTTCTGTGCTGTTGTAACATTAGCACACGTAGAGTAGCAGGGCAATAACAAACGCATTACATCTACTGTGACTACCAGGTTCATAGAGTTCAATGTTCAGCATGGTATCCTATTGTAATGCACTGTACTCTACTGAACTATACTCTACTGTACCATACAGTACTCCACTTCACTCTACTCCATTGTTCATTACTGCTGCTTGGGTCTAGGGATGGGTCTCAGTGTATGCCTGGGAAGTGAGCTGCAGTTGCTCAGTTGGTACACCAACACATGTGAATACAGTACATGTATGCATGTTGCTTCATCAGTGGCAAGGTGTAGTAGTTGTTGCAGCAGTATGAAGTTCAGAACTTGTGCTATCTTTGCAAAGCCCTGATGACATTGTACCCCACTCTTCCTTTGCAAACCTCTTCATGATCTTCACCTCAAGTGTTCTTGCGGAGCGTTTTTAAATGTTGCTGTAAATCATGATACATGTGGTGCGACCAAGGCCTCCAGGAGGAGAGAAGTGCCGCAAACTCTCGAGTTAAATAAACAAGTTTTTAATGTGACAACGTTGTCACATTAAAATCTTGTTTATTTAATTTGAGAGTGTGCAGCACTTCTCTCCTCCTGCAAGTGTGCAACTGCACTCAGGACCCGCCAGGTTAGTGGGGGGATTAATTAACGCTCTCCACCATCCTCTTCCATGACTGAGGCACCCCAATTATGGTACCGTCCCACTGCACTGCTCCCTTTCGGATGCCCTTTGGGGGCTGCCCCCTTGCACGGGTGAGGCATAAATGCAATTTTGTTGTGTGTCGTGCGCACAGTGTGTAGTGTGTTGTGGAGTGCTGTGTCACAATGTGAATGGGTGTAGGAGGGCTTTCACTTCACTTTCACATGACTACTAAAAAGGGACAAGTTAAGGAATGAGTTTATGTTGTGTTTTTCACACAATTGCTATGATTTCAGTTGCAAGACTAATATCAAAGGGGACATTATCACATATATTTCTGGTATATAACCTCTGGGTGCATAACAACATTCATTTTAGGACAAGTAGTCAGGATTCAGACACCATATAACACAATGGAATCACTGAGAAACTATATCATTGATACTGGTTATGGAAAATGATTTGCCTAGTTAACATTGCTCTGCAAACAGGTACACCAAATATATGATAATATCTGAATATACTACCCACTCCAAGCTTTCATATGGTATATAACAAGCTATGACAACCAACTGCAAAATGCACCTAGAGGTATTGCTTCCTGAACTTTATGAGAAAATGGCAAAACTGTGTTTTGAAAAAAAGACCATGCCTCATACAAGACTGAAAATCACCCCCTAAACATGGGATAACATGGTGAAAGGATACATTTTCAGATTCCTGATACTCAAGACAATATTTTAGAGTTTAAAATAGGTCTTTCTGATGCTCCCTGATGCCACAGTATGAAAAGACAAGAGATGATATCGGCAAAAATGGAAAAAAATGTGTCTGAGTAAATGTTTGAAGAGCTGCAGGGAGGGCTATACTTAACCAAATTGTTCTCGAAAGGTGTCAAATGAAAGCTCAGAGTCTCCCCTTCGCAACGATACCACACATAACAAAATTAACCATCCCTATATGTCTTAAACAAGGGCCAGTAGACAGACAGGCACCCATCTTAAAAACCTTTATTTTTGATGGGGGGGTGTTACTTTAACGGCTGATAACCCTAACTTGGCTGTACTTCCAGAAGGGTTATCATACAAAAATGTTGACTTCAGACATGTATCTTTTCAAAAAATATAAGCAACCTTTGCCCCTCTGAGTGGTACCGACATCTCACCTGGCCCGTGGACTAGTAAGAAGTCAGCTTCGGGGCTCTTAAGTGTGTAGTTGAAGCTGTCGATGTGACTAGCCTAAATTGCAAGACCGCTGCCATGAGTGCATGCCTGCATGCCTGCTGAGAGATGTCAGTACCAGGCGCTGTGGCTTAGTTGGTTAAAGCGCCTGTCTTGTAAACAGGAGACCCTGGGTTCGAATCCCAGCAGTGCCTTGTGTTGATAAAGTGTACACCTTGAAGGCGATAAGAACTCGCCTCGAGAGATGTTACTTGTGTAGCAGTCCCGACTCGCTTGAACTGTGTGAAACATCATGCCTGTCAGCAGGAGGTGTGGGGGCATCTGGGGCCGTCAAAACACCCGTCTTGGAAATTCAATGGTCCTGGGTTCAAATCCTTCTCTTCGAAGCTCTCTGGATTGGTGTTAGGGTTAACCCAGCGTGCCGGAGTCGCTCTCTGGATTAGGGTTTTGACTTCCCCTGCGGGCGCGAGTCGCTCTCTGGAACAGTGGGCTCGGTCAACTTCACCTTGGTCATCTGGGCATTGTGTCGTTGCCTGCCTTTCAACTGTGCCAACTCTGACACAGGTGAAAAGCCTCATCAAAGCTTCCCCGTTGGGGAATCGAACCCCGGTCTTCCGCGTGACAGGCGGAGATACTGTCCACTATACTAACGAGGAGTGCGGGCAGTGTTGCTGCTGTCAGTGATACAAGCTTGAGGAAAGCAGCCTCGATAGCCAATGTGCCTGGCGCTTGAGCACAATATGCACACATTTGCCGTCCGATTCAGCGCAACGAGCACGCCTTGGGCAGGCTCCGGCTTCCACGGCAGTGTGAAGTGGTTCCATGGTGTAATGGTTAGCACTCTGGACTCTGAATCCAGCGATCCGAGTTCAAATCTCGGTGGAACCTTTCCTGTTGTCCTTCGATCCCACAGCGAAGCGAGGAGTGGGTAAATTGCCAAGATGTGTGCATCGGCGTTACAAGCCAAAAGGGCTCTCAATTCCTCCCCGTCGGGGAATCGAACCCCGGTCTTCCGCGTGACAGGCGGAGATACTGTCCACTATACTAACGAGGATGGCCACTGTCCCACATGTTCAGTCAGCGCACCTCGTGACAAAGCCTTATAGCGGACTTCTGTTAGCTCAAGCGCTAAGCCCTTGGATGCTGCGCGGCCCCGCAGCTCACACACCCAGCGAGCAAGGTTCCATGGTGTAATGGTTAGCACTCTGGACTCTGAATCCAGCGATCCGAGTTCAAATCTCGGTGGAACCTTTCCTGTTGTCCTTCGCTCAAACAACGAGACGGGAGTGGACAAATTGCCAAGATGTGCGCATCAGTGTTACAAGCCAAAAGGCCTCTCAATGCCTCCCCGTCGGGGAATCGAACCCCGGTCTTTCGCGTGACAGGCGGAGATACTGTCCACTATACTAACGAGGATTGGGCCGGAAGTCCTCCGCTTTGGCGAGTGGCACCCGAGGATAATGTCGACTTGAAAAAGCTGAGCATGATTTGACGTTACCTCTGATGTCTTGAATTTTTCCTGCTGTAGTGGCGCTGTGGCTTAGTTGGTTAAAGCGCCTGTCTAGTAAACAGGAGATCCTGGGTTCGAATCCCAGCAGTGCCTTATTTTCGACAGCTGTCTACAGGCAGTATAGTCCACGGGCCAGGTGAGATGTCGGTACCACTCAGAGGGGCAAAGGTTGTTTATATTTTTTGAAAAGATACATGTCTGAAGTTAACATTTTTGTATGATAACCCTTCTGGAAGTACAGCCAAGTTAGGGTTATCAGCCGTCAAAGTAACACCCCCCCATCAAAAATAAAGGTTTTTAAGATGGGTGCCTGTCTTTCTACTGACCCTTGTTTAAGACATATAGGGATGCTTAATTATGTTATGTGTGGTGTAGTTGCGAAGGGGAGACTCTGAGCTTTCATCCGACACCTTTCGAGAACATTTTGGTTAAGTATAGCCCTCCCTGCAGCTCTTCAAACATTTACTCAGACACATTTATTTCCATTTTCGCCGATATCATCTCTTGTCTTTTCATACTGTGGCATCAGGGAGCATCAGAGAGACCTATTTTAAACTCTAAAAGACTGTCTTGAGTATCAGGAATCTGAAAATGTATCCTTTCACTATGTTATCCCATGTTTAGGGGGTGATTTTCAGTCTTGTATGAGGCATGCCACTTTTTTGTTGCTGTTTTTTCTTGTGTGCTAATGTCTCGTATAGTCAGGAGGCAAGGCCTTTTTGAGACAGTCTGCAGTTGGTTATCATAGGCTTGTTATATATCATCAGGGAAGCCGACAGGGGGGGGACAAAGGGATGTCTTGTCCCGGGCCCAGGGAGAGAGGGGGGCCAGAATTGGATCCTCATTACATTGTATGTATTGAATTTGGGCGCCTTTCAGATGTCTTTGTCCCGGGCCCAGCCAAGGCTGTCAGCGGCGCTGTATATCATATGAAAGCTTGGATTGTATAGTATACAGATATGACCATGTATTTGGTGTACCCATTTGCATAGCAACCTATTTGCATAGCAACGGTTGCCAATTTGTTGTCATGACTGAAACTTAATTATATGTCCAAAATACCTCAAGACGTTTCAACCTGGTAACCGCAATATATCTGACTCCCACTCCACTTTTCTTTTTTTACACCACATTGTACATGACCCCACACTACTCTATCAGTTCCATGTAGTGGTAAACTGGCAACGCTTCTAGGGCCATTCTGCAATTGGTTATCATAGCTCATTATACAACATATTAAAGCTTGGAGTTTGCAGTATATGGGATATTATGATATATTTGCTGTACCTATTTGCCTAGCAACGCAGGTAAAGGATTTTCCTTACCAACCAGCATCAATGATACAGTTTCTCAGTGATTCCATTGTGTTATGATCCGTGAATCCTGACTACTTGTCCTAATATCAGTGTTGTGATGCAATACATCAAGAGGTTATATACATCTGCTACATATGTGATAATGGCCCATTTGATGTTAGTCTTCCAACCAAAATCATAGCAAATGTGTGAGAAATACAATAGGCCTTTAAACACATCGTGTCAACTTTAGTAGACATATTGTGTCATGTTAAATATGACTTAAAAATGTTCGGTTACTACATGTCAGACCTACATGTATCTTAATTTTACATGTGCTTAGCAGCAGAGATGGGAAAAGAGTTGAAGTTGTACTCAAGTGAGCGTAGGCCTATCTTTCTTAAATCTTACTCGAGGGGTAAGTAAAAGTGATGTACTCATCCAAAATCTGCTCAAGTAAAGGTAAAGTAGTTCAATAAAGTACTGAACTTAAAATGTAATTTGAAGAAAAATTGTTCCTTGTTACTTTCAATTAGATGTCCTCTAGAGGCCTAAGCCTCTTTTTTGGGTTTTTTATGGCTCATTTTGTGACAGGAAAGGATTGGCGAGAGAGAGAGGCGGCAGCCTGGTGCCCTATCTAGCAACGGTCCATGCCTAGTCCTTTTGAGATGCTCTTCATTTAGTGATTTTGTTTAGTCAATAATGACACATCTGGTGTTCCCAGACAGGCCGTCTTGCAGGAAAACCAGCAGGTCTATCATCTACAAACCTAAAGGCCAACTTGGGTCTTGGGTAGTAGTTTGAACAGGCAGCACGGCTTTGTTGAATCTGGTATTGAAGACCTAGACTGTATCAGAGGTGTCATGATTTATAGCAAAATGTAAAAACTCTCTGTGATATAACACTTGAAGATCATGAAGAAGTTGAACATATTGCAAAGGAAGAGTGAGGGACAATACCATCAGAAAAGTGCAAAAAGCTCATTGATGAATGCAACACTTGTTTGGAAGCTGTGATTGGCATTGTGCACCCAAATACTACTGGTGAGGACTGTATACTGACCATTCAGAAGACACAAATATAATTTCAGCAGGGGATGATTTCTTGGCACACGTTGGGCCCCTTTGTACCAATCAAGCATCATTACAATGCCCCAGTCTACTTGAGCATTGTTGCAGGCAGTTAAATGGCTTCTTATGGCAAAAGGGGTAGGCTACAGCCCAGTACCCAGCCCAGTACCAGCCCAGCAAGGTGTACCTAAGTAGCAGGTAAGTGTACATCTTCTTTGTGTATGCATTTTTTCTTTCTAAAGTGGTATGTAGTATACAGTATACAGTGTACAGTTTTATGCACAAGTCAGTATACAGGTGGGATTTCATCCTGCAACCCCCTGATCTGATGTCCATCTCCTGAACCACTACGCCATAACTGCCCCATGTGCTGTTACAGTATGTTTAACATGGCTGTTATGTAACTGTATGAATGCCACAGTTGGTCCTACTCTCTACATTTACAGTGCATGTGCAGGGAGTACTACTCAGTGTGATATGAGGTTCTGTGCTGTTGTAACATTAGCACACGTAGAGTAGCAGGGCAATAACAAACGCATTACATCTACTGTGACTACCAGGTTCATAGAGTTCAATGTTCAGCATGGTCTCCTATTGTAACGCACTGTACTCTACTTCACTCTACTCCATTGTTCATTACTGCTGCTTGGGTCTAGGGATGGGTCTCAGTGTATGCCTGGGAAGTGAGCTGCAGTTGCTCAGTTGGTACACCAACACATGTGAATACAGTACATGTATGCATGTTGCTTCATCAGTGGCAAGGTGTAGTAGTTGTTGCAGCAGTATGAAGTTCAGAACTTGTGCTATCTTTGCAAAGCCCTGATGACATTGTACCCCACTCTTCCTTTGCAAACCTCTTCATGATCTTCACCTCAAGTGTTCTTGCGGAGCGTTTTTAAATGTTGCTGTAAATCATGATACATGTGGTGCGACCAAGGCCTCCAGGAGGAGAGAAGTGCCGCAAACTCTCGAGTTAAATAAACAAGTTTTTAATGTGACAACGTTGTCACATTAAAATCTTGTTTATTTAATTTGAGAGTGTGCAGCACTTCTCTCCTCCTGCAAGTGTGCAACTGCACTCAGGACCCGCCAGGTTAGTGGGGGGATTAATTAACGCTCTCCACCATCCTCTTTCATGACTGAGGCACCCCAATTATGGTACCGTCCCACTGCACTGCTCCCTTTCGGAAGGCCCATCGGGGGCTGCCCCCTTGCACAGGTGAGGCATGAATGCAATTTTGTTTTGTGTCGTGCGCACAGTGTGTAGTGTGTTGTGGAGTGCTGTGTCACAATGTGAATGGGTGTAGGAGGGCTTTCACTTCACTTTCACATGACTACTAAAAAGGGACAAGTTAAGGAATGAGTTTATGTTGTGTTTTTCACACAATTGCTATGATTTCAGTTGCAAGACTAATATCAAAGGGGACATTATCACATATATTTCTGGTATATAACCTCTGGGTGCATAACAACATTCATTTTAGGACAAGTAGTCAGGATTCAGACACCATATAACACAATGGAATCACTGAGAAACTATATCATTGATACTGGTTATGGAAAATGATTTGCCTAGTTAACATTGCTCTGCAAACAGGTACACCAAATATATGATAATATCTGAATATACTACCCACTCCAAGCTTTCATATGGTATATAACAAGCTATGACAACCAACTGCAAAATGCACCTAGAGGTATTGCTTCCTGAACTTTATGAGAAAATGGCAAAACTGTGTTTTGAAAAAAAGACCATGCCTCATACAAGACTGAAAATCACCCCCTAAACATGGGATAACATGGTGAAAGGATACATTTTCAGATTCCTGATACTCAAGACAATATTTTAGAGTTTAAAATAGGTCTTTCTGATGCTCCCTGATGCCACAGTATGAAAAGACAAGAGATGATATCGGCGAAAATGGAAAAAAATGTGTCTGAGTAAATGTTTGAAGAGCTGCAGGGAGGGCTATACTTAACCAAAATGTTCTCGAAAGGTGTCAAATGAAAGCTCAGTCTCCCCTTCGCAACGATACCACACATAACAAAATTAAGCATCCCTATATGTCTTAAACAAGGGCCAGTAGACAGACAGGCACCCATCTTAACACATTGAGTACCGACGACGCAATAATACGTTTTTCACGCCCATGCGTTGTATACGTATTTAAATATCATATTTTGAATCTACACCCTTCAATTGACAATATATGTGATTTTGGGAGCTCTGTGATGAACATAAATGACAACATTTGCAGTCAAAAGTTTGTGTTATGATTTGGACATTTTAATTTAACTTACCAAGATGTCTGGATGCCAACCCATGTCGCCTACCTAGACTATCTGTAATAGGCTCCTAATGATCGCGCTGCCTGCATTGATGTTACGGCTCTGCATTTGATTTCATCGCTAAATGATCCTGCAATGGTGCTCTTTTACTCTCTCTGTAGCCCTTCACTTGTGGTATGGTAGCTACAGGAAGGGCTATAGCAACCCAATGTGAATAGGCTGCCGGATGGTGAATCTTGCTATGTTGTTTCCCTAGTATGGTCACTGTTGTGTCTGACTTCACGCAATAGGTAAACACAGAGACCATTGTATATCGTGCCTGAAGTATCTTGAACTTTCTGGACTTGCTAGACCTTTACCAGATCCTTGGATCCAAATGGCACCCGAGCAGTGATTGGAGTAATGCACTCCGATTTGGAAAATTTGATCGCCAAAAAGATACGTTTATTTGATTATTCGCCCCCCCATGCTGAAGTGTCTTCCTGTATGTGAGAAGCCAGAAGCTAGCATAGATGGCTACTTATCATATGGATCGGATGGGCTACATCTAAGCATCATGTCATTTTGATTTGTTGTCAATGTTGGGCTATTATTTCGGGAGTCATCGGGAGCTATTTTAGCAAATGTCTCAGCCTCTGCATGTGTGCAAAGAGTTTGTGTTCAGTCCGCGTGAAAAACGGGGATTTCAAAGGGCATTGATTGCCGATGTCGTAGTGGGACAGAGCAGGAGGTGTGCTGCCGTGTTCGTGAATCGTGCTATATTGTTGTTTCCCTTGTACGATCGGTACGCTAGCGTGTATTGTGTCTGACTTCACGCAATAGGTAAACACAGTGACCATTGTATATCGTGCCAGGAGTATCTTGAACTTTCTGTGCTTGCTACCTAGACCTTTACCAGATCCTTGGATCAAAATGGCACCCGAACTGTAATTGGAGTAATGCGCTCCGATTTGGAAGTTTGATCGCCAACCAGATAAGTTTATTTGATTATTCACCCCCATGCTGAACTTTCTGTGTCTTGTATGTAAAAAGCCAGAAGCTAGCATAGATGGCTACATACGGATCGGATGGTCTACATCGAAGCATTATATCATTGGGATTGGTTGTCAATGTTGGGCTATTATTTCGGAAGTCATCGGGAACTATTTTAGCAAATGTCCCACCTTCTGCGTGTGTGCAAAGAGTTTGTGTTCAGTCTGTGTGAAAAACGTGGATTTCGAAGGGCATTGATTGCCGATGTCGTAGTGGTACAGAGCAGGAGGTGTGTCTTGACGAGCAGGAAGGTGCGTGTCAGAGCTGACCTTGCACCAAATTGTGATTAAAACCAACTCGTCCCCATTCAAATTCGTCACATTCTGAAGAAGCGCACCCTTCACAAAAACCTCAATATCTCAGATTGCAGCTGAATTCCATGGGTACCCGCTTCGGTTTAGCGTGGATTTGCTCGGCAATAAAAGCTCGTAGAGACACACAGTTTTCACCTACTAAGAGGGCAGCGTCTCCACTTTCAAACGAGTCATAACATATTTCAGTGGCCCTATCACATAATACGCTGTGAGTCTACAAATACGTCAAGAAAGGGCTTCGAACGCTGGTATTCTAGGACATAATTCCGTGAGCACCGCCGGTATTCAATGTGTTAAAAACCTTTATTTTTGGTGGGGGGGTGTTACTTTAACGGCTGATAACCCTAACTTGGCTGTATTTCCAGAAGGGTTATCATACAAAAATGTTGACTTCAAAAAATATAAGCAACCTTTGCCCCTCTGAGTGGTACCGACATCTCACCTGGCCCGTGGACTAGTAAGAAGTCAGCTTCGGGGCTCTTAAGTGTGTAGTTGAAGCTGTCGATGTGACTAGCCTAAATTGAACACCCGTCTTGGAAATTCAATGGTCCTGGGTTCAAATCCTTCTCTTCGAAGCTCTCTGGATTGGTGTTAGGGTTAACCCAGCGTGCCGGAGTCGCTCTCTGGATTAGTGTTTTGACTTCCCCTGCGGGCGCGAGTGGCTCTCTGGAACATTGGGCTCGCTCAACTTCACATTGGCCATCTGGGCATTGTGTCGTTGCCTGCCTTTCAACTCTGCCAACTCTGACACAAGTGAAAAGCCTCCTCAAAGCCTCCCCGTCGGGGAATCGAACCCCGGTCTTCCGCGTGACAGGCGGAGATACTGTCCACTATACTAACGAGGAATGCAGACAGTGTTGCTGCTGTCAGTGATACAAGCTTGAGGAAAGCAGCCTCGATAGCCAATGTGCCTGGCGCTTGAGCACAATATGCACACATTTGCCGTCCGATTCAGCGCAACGAGCACGCCTTGGGCAGGCTCCGGCTTCCGCGGCAGTGTGAAGTGGTTCCATGGTGTAATGGTTAGCACTCTGGACTCTGAATCCAGCGATCCGAGTTCAAATCTCGGTGGAACCTTTCCTGTTGTCCTTCGATCCCACAGCGAAGCGAGGAGTGGGTAAATTGCCAAGATGTGTGCATCGGCGTTACAAGCCAAAAGGACTCTCAATTCCTCCCCGTCGGGGAATCGAACCCCGGTCTTCCGCGTGACAGGCGGAGATACTGTCCACTATACTAACGAGGATTGGGCTGTGAAGTCCTCCGCTTTGGCGTGTGGCACCCGAGGAAAATGTCTACTTGAAAAAGCTGAGCATGATTTGACGTTACCTCTGATGTCTTGAATTTTCCTGCTGTAGTGGCGCTGTGGCTTAGTTGGTTAAAGCGCCTGTCTAGTAAACAGGAGATCCTGGGTTCGAATCCCAGCAGTGCCTTATGTTCGACAGCTGTCTACAGGCAGTAAGAAGTCAGCTTCGGGGCTCTTAAGTGTGTAGTTGAAGCTGTCGATGTGACTAGCCTAAATTGCAAGACCGCTGCCATGAATGCATGCCTGCATGCCTGCTGAGAGATGTCAGTACCAGGCGCTGTGGCTTAGTTGGTTAAAGCGCCTGTCTTGTAAACAGGAGACCCTGGGTTCGAATCCCAGCAGTGCCTTGTGTTAAAAAAGTGTACACCTTGAAGGCGATAAGAACTCGCCTCGAGAGATGTTACTTGTGTAGCAGTCCCGACTCGCTTGAACTGTTTGAAACATCATGCCTGTCAGCAGGAGGTTTGGGGGCATCTGGGGCCGTCAAAACGCCCGTCTTGGAAATTCAATGGTCCTGGGTTCAAATCCCTCTCTTCGAAGCTCTCTGGATTGGTGTTAGGGTTGGGGTTAACACAGCGTGCCGGAGTCGCTCTCTGGATTAGGGTTCAACCAGCGAGCGCGAGTCGCTCTCTGGGATAGGGTTTTGACTTCCCCTGCGGGCGCGAGTCGCTCTCTGGAACAGTGGGCTCGGTCAACTTCACATTGGCCATCTGGGCATTGTGTCGTTGCCTGCCTTTCAACTGTGCCAACTCTGACACAGGTGAAAAGCATCCTCAAAGCCTCCCCGTCGGGGAATCGAACCCGGACCTCCCGCGCGGCCAGCGAGGATTGTTTCCGGAAACTTCCCGAAACCGATTCCCATTCATTCTCAATGGTAGTCCGAAAACACTAGTACTGCAATGCCTCCTTCGGCCTCTGCGCCACTATTTTGGCGCTGTTCCAAACTATATAGAGCGACTCGCTCCGAAAATGTTTCATCCTAGGAGTCATCTCGAGACGACTTATTACGTGGCGGGACAGCAGGACCGAGACAGACACATCGACTCTAATCCGCGACTCTCATCAGGACCATTCGTCACTATTTCTACTCCGTTGTGATTTAAGGTAAGATTTAAAATGTACTTGTAGGTTTTAAACAGAAAGGCATGTCTTCGAATCTTCATTTGATTAGCTTAGCATACGTGGTGTCTGGCTGTGCGGTGCTGTCTACGGTGTGTTGTCGAACACAATACGGACCAATGCTTATTTTGTGTTAATTATGTAGAATCGACAATAGGTTATCATTGTGTGTATGCGTAGTTATACTGCCAGGCGGCAACTGGCTTTTTTAGACGAAGTTCAGTTTTGTGTCATGAAGTGTAAGCATAGCTTACCAAGGCAATAGTTTTAAGTGTCTAAAGTTGAAAGTATTCGTGTGGTTAGATGGAAGATAGGAAAGTTGGGTTAGTGAGATGTGTTTTTAAATTCACATCCACTTGCAATCCACATGTTGTTCAAGGCTTATTTTAAATATTTGTTATGAAGTTGATAATTTTGTACATTTCATGGTTTGAAATAGCGGTGGGATAGGGAGGGCAATAACTAAGCGTGAGGTGTTGTAAGTGAATGTTATCTTAACTTTTAGACCAATATGAATTTTATGGAGCCAAGTTAAGTTTTGTGTCATGAAGTGTGAAATTATTAAGGCAATAGTTTATAGGGCCGAGTGCTTGAAGTGCAAGATAGTTGTTCAGAATTCTGGCGTGGCGTCATGTTGTCTGACTCCAGCACCACACCATGTTGTTATTGTCGTCTGTGATTGGCTCTAGACCTGGTTCACGAGCTCATTTGCATAGACTTTCGCGCCACAAACTTTTTTTATTTATTTAATTTCCTTGGGAAGATGGAGCTTGGGTTATTGTGATGTGTTTTAAAAATGAACATTCACTCGTAATTCACATATTATTACATATTGTGAATGCCATGGTTTGTTGGAACATGTCCAAGTGATGTGATAGGGAGGGTAGTCAGTGTGTGTGTGTGTGTGTGCTATATTCAAACTCTTAATCTTTTCAAACTTTTACAATGCTTGATACTTGAAATGCTGATTTAAATTGTACCAGCTAGAAATTAGTTGTGTGGGAATGCATGATGCTGGAACCGTGGGAACAGAAAGAGGACCATCCCCCTTTTTTAAGCATCCTTGTGTGGGAACAGGTGCTCTCACCTCCTTCATCTGTAATGTTGCAACTTTGTGTGGGAACAGGTGCTCTCACCTCCTTTCAATTTTAATGTTGCAACTTTGTGTGGGAACAGGTGCTCTCACCTCCTTTCAATTTTAATGTTGCAACTTTGTGTGGGAACAGGTGCTCTCACCTCCATTCAACTGTAATGTTGCAACTTTGTGTGGGAACAGGGGCCTCTCATCCACTGGCCCCTCCCCTTCTATAAGCATCCTTGCATGGGAACAGGTGCTCTCCCTCCTCCCATCCTTTACTGTAATGTTGCAAATTTGTGTAGGGGCATCACAGGTGGCTAATACCAGTGGCTGACCCATTCACCCTCTGTAATATTTCATTGCCATCTCTCCCTCCTTAACCAATTAATTTAGTAGTATTTGTATCGTTATTTGATTATTTACTTTTATTTTCAATGAGATCCTCTATAGGCATATGAGATCTGAAACCCCCCTTGAAAACTGAAATTCTTTGTGTTTTTCCCCCTTGGCTGTAGATCATGCAGAAGAAGCCGACGATGATGTTCTTCCCTGGGAGGAAGAGAGTGGTCTTCCGCAAGGGGCCAAGGGGATTCCTCGTCTGTGACCCAACCCCAGAAGCCCAGCGCATTAAGGACAACCCTGCACTGAAAGACCAGTCAGCGCCACTGAGGGAGGACCTGGTCCGCCAAAATGCCCTGGCTGAGGTCCGACGGCGAGGAGGGGATGCCTCAGACCGTTTGGAGGTGCAGGGGGACTACGTCCTGCAGTTTGGGAAGTACAAGGGCCAGGTGTTCCGATGGCTGTTGGAGAACGATGTGGGCTACATATTGTACCTCTTCGACAGCCTGACCAAGGAGGAGGAAGCCGGGATTCATGGCGGGGAGGGCCATGGCAAGGTCAACTTGCACACCTTCCTGAGGTACGCTCGGAGCTACCAGGAGATCGAGGCGCGCCTGGCATACGAAGCTGCCCAACCCCAAGCTGCTGATGCTGCCCCGCTTTCTGACCACGACCGACTGGTAGGCTTTGGGAAGAGACCAAAGTCCACCTGGGGAGAGGTATGGGAGAGCAGGGCAGATGGCTACGCCAGCTTCATCTTGAGCCAGGATTGCACCAAAGGGACCAAGATGGACAAGCTCCAGCAGTACTTGCGGAGGAGGCAGCAAGAGACTGCCACCGCCCCAGGTAAGTTTTAATGCCTGTTATCATTTTTGTATGTGTCTGTGTCTCTCTATACTGTATAACACATAGCCTATATATATTAACTGTAGCCACTGAAAAGACTACACTAACTTGTGTTGTGATTTTTGTTTCTTTGTTTTTCTTTCTTGTTTCTTGTGCCACAGTAATGGATGAGGACGAGGACCTGGAGAGGGCAATGTTGACCATCTCACCGTCCAAGCCGGAACGTCAAAGTGGTAGTTACATTGTCATTACACAGAATGGACATGTTTCAGTTACGGCCTTTTGTTTAACGTGTTTTGAGTGTATTGTCTTCCTCTTTCTTGTGTGTAACCAGGTGCAGCGCCAGAAGCAGGACCTGCATCAGCGCCGTCTGTACCAGTGGAGTCATCAAAGACAGGTTTTAAGATGCCGCATGTGATTATTACAGTTTTTCTCAATCACTTTGGTACATTTCTCAGATTATTTGCACAATTTGCAAAAGAGTATGTGCATTCTCTACCAAGTTGTAATATCTGTTTTGTATTACAAGCTATTTAACATTTTGCATGTGAGGACTTACTACATACAATGAACTCCAGCATAATTGTTAAAGGCTGGTCAGCAGAGAACGGCACACAATCTTTTGCATGATGTAGCAACTTGTTCAAAGAAGTGAGAAAAGGCCTTTTTGATGTACATGTAGTTTTGAGACATCAATTCTTATCTGAGAAGTGTGCAAAAGAATTGAGGGCCATCTGTAAAATGGTGAATTGCCCCCTGCAAAGTGGACATTTCAATCTACTGTTTTCGTTCTGCTCGTTCTACTGTGATTGGGACCTTGCCTTCGTCCCTGCCACAATGAACTGACTAAGGGACCATGAAATCCCTGCCATGATGAACTCTATCTCAATGGGACCATGAAATCCCTACCATGATGCATTGGTTCGACGATGAGGGTGAGTACGTTATTTGTTCTATGTTTCACTTCATAACAAATGAAGAGACTAACACAAAAGTTCAGTGAGTAATGCTGCTCCTCATCACAGTCCAGCCAGTATTGTTGACAATATGTTGGTCAAGTCAGTGGCAAGGTACTGAAATTTCAAAATTGGTGAAAGGTGTTCAACTTTTTAATTTCTTGGCTGATGACAATGAGGAGGTGTAACATTATGACTGTTGTTCAGTTCTTAACAAAGTAGAGATGACTGTTGGAGGAAGGGGAAATAAACTTGCTGTACATATGTGTCCTTATGCTAGGACTTGGTTTTAATATGTGGCAAGCCTTTCCCTTCCTCAAACTAGGATATCTCCACTTTGGATGTCTACTAACATGATGAATGCATGAATTGTGTAAACCGAGTAAGCCAAAATAATTTGACACAATCTTCATTTATTTATTCACTCGTTTTCATAAGAGGAAGTAAATGTCATGAGCTGTTTACAACGAGGAATCAGCCGAGATGGTGAAGCTCCAAGATGAAGACACAACCTGGTTGCGTACGCTACCAAGTCTGCATCCTATGTGAGACATTAATTCTGGGCTTTGTATGTAGTTTCAGCTACACTGTCTAGGGCCCCCACTGCTTCCACACTGCAGGCGTCGCCAGTTACAGCACCACCAAGTGTGAGGAGAAAGAAGCATGTGCCCCTTCCTCCACAGCTGGCGTTCATGGCGACATCAGACACTCAGATGCACAAGGCAGAGCAAGGTGTGTGTGTTATGTGTAACTCATCTCTTTAGTACATAGTTAATTCATTCATTTTACAAGCTAGTGCAATTATGCAAAGATGATGTGTAGAACATGTATAGGTCTGTTGTTGGATTTTTCTCCATGTGTGTAAGCTGAAATTCCTAAAACAACATCAACTTCATAACCTGATTAAACTGCTAACTGTAAAAATTAACATATGATTAGCTCAAAACACAAATTCCAATGTCTTTATTGAAATGTGAATAAATGGTTAGTCCTAGGTTGAGGCCATGAGTACTTGTCCTCACTCAAGTTGCTATATAAAATCAACACTAGAGGTGCTCCGATTGCTCGGCTGCCGATCATGACCGGCCGATAATGGCCAAAAATAGCCTGATCGGTGATCGGAAAAACATGCCGATCAAAAAACCGATCGAGAGATATTAAATTCCTCACGCAACCATTTGCCTTTACACCTGGCGCTGCATGTAGGCGCTGGCTCTGCACAGCTGCAAGTGCACCAAAAGAAGGCATCTTTGCTTGTCTATAACTTTTCGCCATTCCCCCCTTCATTTCCACCATTCATAACCATATCTGCATCAACAATGATCTGATTTTCCGATCCATGCGCCGTTTACCTGACAATGTAATTTGCGATTGAGTACTCGCCAGTGAGCCATTTTACGTTATAACCTGTGTAGTTGCCTCGGTCAGCACGCGACAACTTGACGTTGTCAGCACAAACATGTCAATTATTGTTTTCAAAGTTGTAATTGGCAGTCAGTCGATTAGTTTGATAGTCGCTGAAACACCAAACGGCGACAGATGTGGTTAAAACTTGAGTGAGACATTCAGAACGGTAGTGGAGCACTGCAACTGTGGACGGTGACAGAGAGGGGAGGGGCTCTCCTCACGAGGCTGCTCATTTAAAGCGACAGGTTGTTTTTTTCTCGTATGTGGAAGACTATTTGATGTAATGTTTCAGTTTCAATTCAATCTTAAATAGTCGTTTGGAAGTCAGAGGCGTGCTCAGTCCCTTTCGGAAGATGAAAAAGGTATTCTTGTGGGTGCTCTTTGGTTCAAGGTTCAATGTCAAAAAAGTTGCTTGAAAAGAGAAAAAACTTTTCTTCACCAAGGCACTCCAAAAAGTATAGTTAAAAATGTCTTTATTATTATGACATGTCCATTAAGGACTTTTAAAATGGCCCACGCGTAGCGGCAGTTGAGCCTTCTTCAGGGCATAGTGATACTGACACAGTGAAGCCTTTTCAAAAAGGCTTCACTGTGTCAGTATCACTATGCCCTGAAGAAGGCTCAACTGCCGCTACGCGTGGGCCATTTTAAAAGTCCTTAATGGACATGTCATAATAATAAAGACATTTTTAACTATACTTTTTGGAGTGCCTTGGTGAAGAAAAGTTTTTTCTCTTTTCAAGCAACCTTTTTTCAATCTTAAATAGTTTAGTTATTCTATGCAATAACTTATACATTGATTAATACTGTAGACTGTATTACCAACACTAGTCTGAAAGATAACAATAATAATAATAATAATAGGCCTAATAATAATAATAATAATAATAATAATAATAGCCTAATAATAGACATGTGCAAATTAAGATTGATTGGTTTATGGGCAGAAATGGTATTCAATAAGGATAATTAATATGCTATTAAAAAAATAGGAAATCATTTTTGTGATCGGCAATGATCGGTAATCGGCAGATAAAGATTTTTGGTGATCGTATCGGTGATCGGGCCAAAAAATGGTGATCGGAGCACCTCTAATCAACACTGACTAGAGAATATTCATTTTTAATTGTCTAAATTACACCTGTTTTCACCATTGTTCATGCAATAGCTGCTTATTTGAGCAATGTTTGTCATTCTCGGTTCCCTCAGTTCGTTCACCTGCCCCAGTACCTGTTCCGGCTCCAGCCCCGCCACCTGCTCCGGCCCCTCCACCTGCTCCGGCCCCTCCACCTGCTCCGGCTCCTCCACCTGCTCCGGCCCCGCCACCTGCTCCGGCCCCTCCACCTGCTCCGGCCCCGCCACCTGCTCCAGCCCCGCCACCTGCTCCGGTGCCTGTACCTGTGCCTGGCCGCGACTATGACGTCATGAATTGGAGCTGCTCCCACCCTCAGAAGACCTGGATGAGGACGGAACTCCAGAGCCTCGGGCTGTGGCCTGGGTCACGACCCGTGAGGAACCCGGGAAACATCATCTCCCTGTGGCGTCATCCCCCGCAGCCAGAGCTTCTGGACACCGTGGCAGACCTTCCCTCACCTAACTTCTTTCAGCTCCACCCTTTCTTTATATGGAAGCCCGAAAGTGACATCATGGCCCGCCTGAGGAACAACTACATCCTGCCCTGTCTCCATGACTGCCAGCATCCTCACGTGAGCACTAATTTCGATACTAATTTTAAAAAGACACCCTGAACTTTTGCCCTTGAGTTATATGTGCGTACATCGAGCATTCCTGTACACTGTAAATATACCACTGCTGATCTAAGTCTTAATGAGTTATACTTTTGACTCCACTAAGTAATTTAGTCACTCTCCAGTGTTGATAATACTCTTTGCATTTATTTTATTGACATCCCATTTTTTTGCTGTGCACATTTCCAGATTGTCTCATCTGGTGTTGGGAGGCCTCGCGTCATTGTGGGAACCAGCGGCCAGTACTACATTATGTCGTCACGACTCTCCTGCAAGGCCTGTCGGAAGGTCTGGTTTGCTGACAACCCCCGGTGGATCGAGAAGCTGCCGAAGCGGTTCACCCACCTCTTGCCCGCTTTCATCACCTACAAGAAAGCCATCTGCAAGTCTGTGATGGATGAGCTCAGGCGCGGCAGCAGGTCCCCCACCGACATGGCCAACCAGGTCAACGAGCTAATGCACCTGAAGTACGAGCGGGCTCACCTGGCATATCTTCTGGCCATCAACAACGTCCGGGATGGCGAGACTGGGCTCTACGGGCAGAGGACCATCGGCCAATACCTCACGAGAGAGAGGGCGGCCCCGCGTGACTTCGGCCGGTACGAGGACGCAGATGGGTGGTGTGGCGTCTCCGTGTCGGCGTTCTACCTCACCGACTGCCTGCTGGACGAGTACCGGCGTCAAGCGCCCAGCATCTCCTCCCTGCTCCAGGGAACGTTTGGCCGCGTGTTCCGCTCCGACCACACTCGGAAGGTGGCCCGGAAGGTGACGCTCTCGTCTGGTGTGATGTCCAGCTACGCCGTCATGAACGAGAACTGGGTCATCGTTTCCTGGGTCATGGTCCACTCAGAGACGGAGAAGTCCCTGGAGCCAATGTACCGTGGGCTGGCCAAGCGGTACGACGACGCTGAGGTGGAGAAGGCCGGCTACCACTGGATGGACAGGTCAGTGCAACTATCATCTCTTCTTAAAACTGTTCTCACTAATGTCCTTGCCTAACTGCCAATGTTGATTTTAACCCCTTAGCGCAGAGCCTATATCACAACCTCGCTGTCACCAACATTGTAATGGCTATGTCTTAATCTGTTACTTAAGGCTCTCTGCATTGTCATAGCAATGTTGTTGTGATGTAGTGACTAGGCCCTCTGGCGACCCCATATGCAGTAAGAGGCTACCGAAAGATTGTGTATTCATGTGGCAGACTTCTTTGATTGTCTGTTTAATCGTGCCTTTTTAATCTGTGTGTTGTCAGGGATTGCTGTGCTGCGTTCAGGATCCCGGAAAGCTTCCCTGGTAAGCACCTGGACTGGAGGGCATGGGAAACCAACCCAGCCGTGGTCGCGGGGGCTGTGTCCGGTCATCTGGGGAATGCGTCTGCCTCCCGGACCTGCTACAACCCGGACATCAGCGTGAGGCTGGATTTGTTCCATTGCATGCGGCGGCTGTGTCGGGAGTGCACCTCAGAGCACCACTCTCTCTACGGCTCCTTCTGCCAGATGCTCTCCGCGGCGTTCCTGATCGTGGACCAGGACGACCTCAAGCGCCTTCAGGAGGCCTATGTGTTCTGCGGGATACAGCCACCCAATCCCACAAAGCAGCACATCAGGGAGCACTGCAGAACCAAAGTCCCCGGCCCCATGGAGCTGCTCGGCAGAGTGGAGAGGGTGATGAGGCACTACCATCTGGCCAAAGACCCCAACGACGTCCCGCTCTTCAAGCCCTCCATGCTGAAGTGCTGGAAGATCCAGAGGGTCCACGTCTTGCGCGGCTGCCTCAGCGATCCCGAGCTGGCAGAGGGCATCATGTACCGGCACGGCGGAACTCTGCAGCTCAATCACGTGCCTGGCGAGGGAGCTAGAGTCCCCATCTGGATCCCTGTGAGGGGTACGTCGCAGCAGGAGGGGTACCACTTTCACCAGGCGCAGTGGGTCACTGGGACCCAGGTGTCCCCAGAGCTTTTCCAAGCCCAGGGCATGATGGGGGTTGCGAGGTGGAACTTTCAGCGGCTGGTGTCTCTGAAGTTGCCTGGCGTCGTCCTCCCTGCCGTGTTCGACCCAGCGCTGATGGTGGACTTGAATGCCGCATCACTGGAGGCAACAGCTGAGGACAAGTACCCCATCCTTCGCCTGTCTGGCAGAGACACGGGAGAGTGCTTTGGCCTGGAGTACACGGAGCCTGGCTGCCGCCCGGTTCCTCTTGACTGGAACAAGCACAGGAGCCAGCGAGATGAGCCAGCACCAGAAGCAGCACCTCCATCCCCAGTTCGTGCGCCGTCACCTGAACCTGCTCCTGCTCCAGCTGCTGTAGAGACACCCTCACGCTCACCTACTCCAGCTCCTGTGTGTACGCCATCTCGCTTGCCAGCTCCAGCTCCTGTGTGTACGCCGTCTCGCCTGCCAGCTCCAGCTCCTGTGTGTACGCCGTCTCGCCTGCCAGATCCAGCACACAGGTCCTTGACTGCTCCAGCTCCTCCGTCGCCTCAGCATGTGGCGTCCTCGCACACCACTGCAGCTGCCCTCTCCACTGGCCATCCTGTTGTTGGACCCCTGAAGCAGGACCCTGACGAGTGGCAAATGCCAAGCCCCGGGACATCAATCGGTACGACTATACATTAATTAAATTATTGTTGTATATCAATAGTAGTTCACCGCATCATATACTGACATTATGTAACACCATGTTTTTGTTTTCTCTTTCTGTTTTCCAGGTGTCTCGTATGGTCTGCCGTCCACTCCGAGGAGCGCCCGCACTGGACCAGTCAAAACAGGTGGACGCGTGTTTGTGCTGGACTTCACCCGCTGGACGCCCCCCATGAGAGACGCAATCGACCACCTGCTGCTGAAGCACCGGGGCCAGAAGGACTACCTGCGGCTAGTGGACCAGGAGTACGGCGACATGGTTCACCGCTCTGCTGCCGACCCCAACAGCTTGTTGCACCCCACCACCAGGCTGCACATATCCCGGTATGTGAAGCACACTGCCAAGCAGCTTAACGCCAGCTCAGCACTGAACACCAGCCAGGAGAGGGTGCTTGAGACACAGCAGCTGTGGCAGTCCCTCACTGATGGCAGTGCAACAACCACTGTGCCGGTGGTGACACTTGAGCCAGCCGGTCCTCCTCCTCCCCCTCCTCCCCCTCCTCCTCCTACGCCGGCAGCGCTGACACCGGAAGCCCTTGAGCGCCTGGTGAAGGGCATTGTGGAGCAACAGCAGCAGCAGCAGCAGCTGCAACAGCAGGAGCAGAGGAAGAAGCAGATCAAGACCTGTCTTGCTTGTGGACAGCCCAAGTCGCGCTACAGTACTGGTGGATCCTCAGTCCACTACTACTACCAGATGGGCCAAGACAGGTACTTTTACTGCTCCAAAAAGGTCCACGACACGTACGCTGCTGAGGGTCTGTCTGACACTGCCATGTCTTTTGAAGACTTTTCAAAGACGGACTTCTTTCCGAGGGAGCTGGCAGCTGTGAAGCAGCGTGCAGCGGACAAAGCGGACAAGCAGAGGAAGAGGCAAGCGCCTCAGCCAGAGCCAGTGGGGAGGCTCTGCAGGTTTTGCCGCTTGCCCATCAAGCAGGGACCAAACAGCCCACACATACACACCAGCTTCCCAGGTGTGCCAGGCAACTACATATACTGTCCAGCCAAAGTCCTGAACATTTACAAGGACAGGGGCATGCAGACTGAAATGACCTGGCTTGAGTTCAAGGACTCTCCTTTTTATGATGCGGAGAGAAAGCGATGGGTGGAGGAGAGGAAGAAATTACTTGTGTGTGTGTGTTGCGGGACTGTTATTTATAATGTAATATAGTTTGGTGTTCTTTTTGTACAGTTTCATGTTCATTCGTTCTGATTTGTTGTAAATAGTTCCTCAATTTTTGCCTCCTAAAATCCAACCCCTCGTCCACGTCGTAGGAGGTGGTAACAGATGGTAAAATATTCTGGCTAACGGGGCTCTGGTATTGTCAGTGTTGTACTTCTGCATTCCCTTTTGCATTCACTCTTGCAAATTGCTTGTGAAAGACTCAAGATGCTCTATAACTACTGTAATGCTCTATTGTGATGTTGACATGATGGAAGGAATAGAAAACTGGAATGAAATAATTTCTGTGACAAAAGAAAGCACTTTATTGAAAGGACTGGAAAAACACAGAATGGCTTTGGTATTTAATGTATTTACAATCAATTATGCCACTGATGTTGTTTGCTTTTGCATTGCATTTTTAATGTAAAAAGACCCATCACTGTCTATATGACTGACAAAAGAAAGCACTTTATTGAAAGGACTGGAAAAACAAAGAATGGCTTTGGTATTGAATGTATTTATTTACAATCAATTATGCCACTGATGTTGTTTGCTTTTGCATTTTATTTTTAATGTAACAACACCTATCACTGTCTATCTGACTGAATCTTGTTGCAACCTTGCTTCTTACTGAATGTCATCTGTATTGACAATGTTGTTGAATAAACCAACTGTGTGGAATAGTGAAAACAGCCTTTCCTCTTTGTATTATGTAACAATAGTGTACTTTTCCTCCATTGTGAAACCAAAATGGCATTCTTTTAACTATGAAATCATTTGTCCAAATAGCTTGACAGTGGTTCAACACAACTACACTGGTCATCTGCAAATGTTAATATCCCTGGTATCTCTCCAAAGCAGTTTGCATGTTTTGCCAATGGTAAGGGTCTATCTAACAGAATTGGGAACATTTTGACTGTCTGAAAAAGTGAAAGCAACCAAAGTGACTGTGCTCATCTGATAAAGCATGAATGAATGACTTTCCAAATAGCCTGACAGTGGTTGAGCACAACTACACTGGTCATCTGCAAATGTTCATATCCCTGATATCTCCCCAAAGAAATTTGCTTCTTACAATTAAATTCCCTTGTAGTAAATAAAAATGAATTATAATTATAAAGATAATAATGTTAATAGTGACTTTGCCATTGTGTTAGCTGTTGGATCACCAGCTACCCCACCCGGGTGTGGCACCTGCCACAATGTTTAAGATTGATCCTGGTGTGCTCATTTGGAAAGGAGACCAGCCGACAACTTGAAATTCAGTTCAAAATGAATGATGATTTATTAATCTAATACATGAAAATTACCAAGTGAATAAAGCATGATCTGCAATACAGAGCTCTGGGTCCAATTTATCTTGCCCTAACGTCAACAACAGATCAGAACACTGAATCTCCCTGAACCCAATTATTATATAGTGACACATTATACAGAAATATGTAAACAAATTATGTCTGTGTGTGCAACTGGAGCAAGCCGGTTCTTCTTTCTTCGTTCTTCTCCAAGGTCCTCCCGTCACTCTTGCGTCTGTTTGTCTCTCCCTTTTGGTTATTATTTTAACTCACACACATGACCATTTATGTCCATGCTTGCTATGACAAACAGCATTGACACACTCATTCATAGCCCAGGCCCAGTCTTCTTTCAGCATCCGAGGATGGCCGTGCACACACTTACACACACACACTTCCGGCCACCCTTCATGTGTTGACGTGTCAGCCTCCACGAGGTCCCCACGAGGCCTCCACGCTCCTCTGCGTGCCACAGCCCCATGTGTGGCATAGGACACTATGTTCCTCCGGGTGGACTGACAAGTACTCACACAAACACACAGACAGACATACTCAGATCACCTTCATCCTGCAGAATCATCTCGGTACCTAAGATAATCAATTTATTTAGTCAGTTTCCCTATCCCCATTAGCGTGCGCTGATTCTGTCCTCGGACCTATATTATACATGAAAGGAAATCATTAAAACATTTGTTAGGTCATGAGCATGTGACATCTTTCTGCACCAAGGCCATAGCCCACTGCTTCCACCGGCTCGATCCTGCTTCCGTGCGTAGGCCAGACGTATAATGTAGGTGAAATCGGTCCCTGTGCCTCTCCCAGCCCGAGCCAGTTTGTTACAGCCGTCTGGGTGATGGTGACCTCCTGTCGTTGTTCTTCTGCGGCCTAAAGGCCTTCTGTCTCGACCTGGCCTAGAAGAGAGCACAACAGCCCCAGTAATCCCAAATCAACAACCCTCTCTTGCACCCACATAGTTCATGATTACTTTATTCAAAGTCAACACACTTCAATCACCCCACATGATTTGTCTTCACCCCATAATCAAACCCCACATTCATTCCATAACTTAATTAAACAGTTAACACTCAAAATTAACATAATTATGGTCAGTTTAAAACATAAGGCCATTAGCATTTATTGAAATATGAAATAAATGACTAACCTTAGATCATGAGGTTAGGCCACGATTACTGATCCTCACCCTGGTGGCTATATTAAATCAACATAGCTCTGCAAGTCAAAATACCAATGGTTAAGGTCTAGCTAACATAATTGAACACTTTGAATGTCTGAAAAAGTAAAGCAACCAAAGCCTGTGCTGTGCTCATCTGGTAAAGCACGATTCCTAATTTTTCCTCTAGATGGCGCCAGAGCAGAAAAGTAGTGCACCACATTGCTAACAGAAAATGTTGACAGAATTTGAATCATTACGGCGGCTCTAGCACTCGGTTACTGAATAAGACATGATTTCAGCCTTTATATTTGCAATTACACCCAATGTACAACATTGACTTAGCCTATTTTCCACATTTTTATTGCTTAAGACGGGGTTCGAACCTGCGCGGTTGCTGTCTGTAATGGTGTGACGTAATGAGCAGATCGCAACTAATGATATGCATGACAAGGACGAAATGCTTCATTTTGATTGGCTGTCGCGGCGTTACACCTATCCGCGGCGCGCCTCCGCGTGACAGGCGGAGATACTGTCCACTATACTAACGAGGAATGCGGTTAGTGTCGCTGGTGTCAGTGATACAGGTTTGGGAAACAGGAAAACAGCCTCGATAGCACGCGTTTGCCACCTGATTTAGCGCAACGAGCACGCGTTGGGCAGGCTCTGGCTTCCGTGGCAGTGCGAAGTGGTTCCATGGTGTAATGGTTAGCACTCTGGACTCTGAATCCAGCGATCCGAGTTCAAATCTCGGTGGAACCTTTCCTGTTGTCCTTCGGTCACACAACGAAGCGAGGAGTGGATAAATTGCCAAGATCTGTGCATCGGCCTTACAAGCCAAAAGGCCTCTCCATTCCTCCCCGTCGGGGAATCGAACCCCGGTCTTCCGCGTGACAGGCGGAGATACTGTCCACTATACTAACGAGGATGGCACGGTGTTCCACGTGTTCAGTCAGCGCATCTCGTGACAAAGCCTTATAGCTGACTACCGCTAGCTCAAGCGCTAAGCCCTTGGATGCTGCTCGGCCCCGAAGCTCACACACCCAGCGAGCAAGGTTCCATGGTGTAATGGTTAGCACTCTGAGCTCTGAATCCAGCGATCCGAGTTCAAATCTCGGTGGAACCTTTCCTGTTGTCCTTCGGTCAAACAACGAGACGGGAGTGGACAAATTGCCAAGATGTGCGCATCAGTGTTACAAGCCAAAAGGCCTCTCAATGCCTCCCCGTCGGGGAATCGAACCCCGGTCTTCCGCGTGACAGGCGGAGATACTGTCCACTATACTAACGAGGATTGGGCTGTGAAGTCCTCCGCTTTGGCGCGTCGCACAAGACGATAATGTCTACTTGACAAAGCTGAGCATGATTTGACGTTACCTCTGTTGTCTTGAATTTTCCTTCTGTAGTGGCGCTGTGGCTTAGTTGGTTAAAGCGCCTGTCTAGTAAACAGGAGATCCTGGGTTCGAATCCCAGCAGTGCCTTATGTTCGACAGCTGTCTACAGGCAGTAAGAAGTCAGCTTCGGGGCTCTTAAGTGTTGAGGCTGTCGATGTGACTAGCCTAAATTGCAAGACCGCTGCCATGAATGCATGCCTGCATGCCTGCTGAGAGATGTCAGTACCAGGCGCTGTGGCTTAGTTGGTTAAAGCGCCTGTCTTGTAAACAGGAGACCCTGGGTTCGAATCCCAGCAGTGCCTTGTGTTAGATAAGTGTACACCTTGAAGGCGATAAGACCTCGCCTCGGGAGTTGTTACTTGTGTAGCAGTCCCGACTCGCTTGAACTGTGTGAAACATCATGCCTGTCAGCGAGAGGAACCAGCAGGAGATCTGGGGGCGTCAAAGCGCCCGTCTTGTAAATTCAATGGTCCTGGGTTCAAATCCCTCTGTTCGAAGCTCTCTGGACTAGTGTTAGGGTTGGGGTTAACCCAGCGTGCCGGAGTCGCTCTCTGGATTAGGGTTCAACCAGCGAGCGCGAGTCGCTCTCTGGATTAGGGTTTTGACTTCCCCTGCGAGCGAGAGTGGCTTTCTGGAACAGTGGGCTCAGTCAACTTCACATTGGCCATCTGGGCATTGTGTCGTTGCCTGCCTTTCAACTCTGCCAACTCTGACACAAGTGAAAAGCCTTGTCAAAGCCTCCTCGTCGGGGAATCGAACCCCGGTCTTCCGCGTGACAGGCGGAGATACTGTCCACTATACTAACGAGGAATGCGGTTAGTGTCGCTGCTGTCAGTGATACAAGCTTGAGGAAAGCAGCCTCGATAGCCAATGTGCCTGGCGCTTGAGCACAATATGCACACATTTGCCGTCCGATTCAGCGCAACGAGCACGCCTTGGGCAGGCGCCGGCTTCCGCGGCAGTGTGAAGTGGTTCCATGGTGTAATGGTTAGCACTCTGGACTCTGAATCCAGCGATCCGAGTTCAAATCTCGGTGGAACCTTTCCTGTTGTCCTTCGATCCCACAGCGAAGCGAGGAGTGGATAAATTGCCAAGATGTGTGCATCAGCCTTACAAGCCAAAAGGCCTCTCAATTCCTCCCCGTCGGGGAATCCAACCCCGGTCTTCCGCGTGACAGGCAGAGATACTGTCCACTAGAGCGTGGCTCGGGCCGGTTTTTTCTGTCCGAGCCCGGCCCTCAGCCGACAGAAAAGTGATCAACCCCGACCCGAGCCCGAGACTAATTAAAATGTTTGTGTCCGAACCCGTCCGAAGCCCGAGACCACTGTAATAACAACAGAACCTGTGCGCAAGCAATATTTTCTATGTGGCCTCCTTCATACTCAAAATAGCACGTGATAAATAGCCAGGATAGGCAACTAGGATGAGGCAATTTGCTGTAGCCTAATTTAGTTACGCATGCATAGTAAGTATAAACACACGCATACATGTGACAGCGCACCTTATGTTTCTTTCGGTTAGACCAGAGATGTTGGGTGCTGTGATCAAATGCATGGGAGGGGCGTGAGAGGATAAGAAAGGCGAAAACTAACGAATACGGTTTGGATGCAGTCAGCGCGGCTATGGACGCATTTGTTACGTTACTGTTAGTGCAAATAAATCCCCGCGAACCGGTGAAGATGCCACTCCTTGTCGTTAAGAAGGATGGGCTATAAGTTCACCCCGAAGAACAGTAGCCTGTTCGACCCTCCAAGAGAATGTCATTTCCCCTGATGTCCATGCGGTCAATATAAAATCAGGAAAGGTTGCACGCGCATAGTTACAACTGTAGGCTACAGTAAAAGTGACAAGAATTAAGAACCTACGTGAAGGACATGAAATGTCACAGCGGACAAAGTAGTAACAGGAAACCTCTTCGCCTACCTTAGGCAACTCCACGTAGCGTGTGCGTCTTCTTTAATCCATATGATGCTCCTTGCTACCCCTTGCTGGAAATGTAATCCTTGGCGAGCAATGCAGTGACAAACTTCGTCATTTTATGTTCAACATTTAAGACAGCACCGAAGGCATGCTAAAACATGACCTACACTAGGCCTACAACAAAAGACCACGCGTTCACTGACAACTGTATTTGGCGCTTATTAAGAAAGCAAGTTGACTCGGCATTCCTGCTCGGCTGACTGGGAGTGAGCGTCCATGTTGCCACTGGTAACTGGCGCGTGCATACAGCCAATAATAATCACTCGCACGAGTAGCCTACCAACATTTTCATTTATGCATATTCAATTACTTATTTTTTAATCACAAAACTGCCGTTTGCATGAACTGAAACGTTTCCTCTGATTGCTTACAATTTTCACAATGTCTGTTTGGTTCAAGCCCGAGCCCGACCCGAGTCCGACAGATATTCTATTTTTTTTGTCCGAGTCCGGCCCGGCCCGTCGGGTTCCGACCCGGCCCGTCGGGCTTCGGTCGGGTTGCCATGCTCTGCTGTCCACTATACTAACGAGGATGGCACGGTGTCCCACGTGTTCAGTCAGCGCATCTCGTGACAAAGCCTTATAGCGGACTTCCGCTAGCTCAAGCGCTAAGCCCTTGGATGCTGCGCGGCCCCGCAGCTCACACACCCAGCGAGCAAGGTTCCATGGTGTAATGGTTAGCACTCTGGACTCTGAATCCAGCGATCCGAGTTCAAATCTCGGTGGAACCTTTCCTGTTGTCCTTCGGTCAAACAACGAGACGGGAGTGGGCAAATCGCCAAGAAGTGCGTGTAAGGTATTGAGTAAGTGTATGTTGGTGTTAAAGCTGCGCCACTAGGTGTCGCTGTTTGACAATGTTTCGCTAGGAGTTTTATATTTTGGAATCGCCTTTTGGCCCTTCTGTTTTCCCGTAGGGTTGACACTTGTTTGTAGTTCGTTCGCCATTTCCTTTAGTCTTGTCAATCAACCCTATAGGTAAGCAACAAACTTTTTCCTCAGATCTAA
>NW_026945604.1:0-49123 GCF_034702125.1 Engraulis encrasicolus | reverse complement strand
ATTTTTAAGGTAAGCCACTATTACACTTTTACACTGATAATAACATTTTAATTAATTTTGTATGACCATCAGCTTAATACGTTTCCCTCATTTTTGTTTTGAGCTGTACTACCAAAAGTATACATTTATGAGAGTGTGCTCCCAATATTGATAAAACAGCTTCTTAACAGAAATGTTCCCAATCAACCAATTTGTGTGCATATCTCTTAATAGAGGCTTACAGTATACTGCAATGTAGTTATCAAATGGCGGTCAGGGCATAGGTTTGTCCTCTAATAGTTCCCTTGTATTATAAACAAATATTTAAAAATATGTATTTTATTGTTTGTCATATTAATGTCAAGAATGCTTGACGGAAAGAAATTTAGCTTTGACTGGAAGGGCCACCCAGTCAGACCTTGTGAAATCGCCATACGCGGGGGAAGGCATTGCCCAAAATGCCATTGATGGAAATCGGGACTCACATTTCCATCATGGATCCTGCACTCTCACTGATGAAGATACTAACCCCTGGTGGAGGGTTGACCTACTGAAGGAGTACATCATCACATCAGTGGTCATCACCAACAGAGGAGACTGCTGCCCTGAGAGACTCGATGGAGCTGAGATTCGCATTGGCAGCTCCCTTATTGACAACGGCAACGACAACACACAGTGAGATTCAATTTTAAAAAGCAGGAAATAACTCATTAAAAACTCAGAATACACTGAAAATATCTTAATGAATGTTGTTGAACACTATTAAATGTTTATTGCAAACACTTCCCTAGCTGTGTCTTGCTACAAGTAGGCCCATATCAAGGAGGGGGAACACTGTAGTACTAAAGAATTTGATAAGATTTATGTTCAAGATAGTCCTTGTGCACAAGCCCTCAGCAATGCAGGTGCAGGCGTGAGGCAGGAGAAGGTGAACAAAAAGAACAGTAAGCAGTGTGCGGTGTCTTTTGAATTTGTTAATTGGTAAGATTGATCTTTATCCATTAATACTGTCAGGGCCGTGTGGCCTGAAGAAAGCTAGGGAACCCAGGAGCAGACTGGAGACAAAAAATTCAATCAAAGTGTGTTTATTTCAAGGCAACGGTGCAGACAGGGGTGAGGCAATTCAACATCAAGGGCAGGCATGGGTCGAGGCATAGGCAGTTCACAGGCAGAGGCACAGGGGGCGTAGGCAAAAAACGTAGTCAAAAAACGGTCAGAGTTCAGATCACAGGAAGGCCAAAATAGATAGGCGAACACAAAAATCTTCAAAACATAGGATAGGCACACGTGGCAACAGGTTTCAAAAAATGAGAAAAATCACAGGCAAAGAAAAGGGGCAAAAATCCCAAAATTGTCCAAAACTGAGGAAAAGCTCACGTGGCAGAATCTCACAGCTCAAAAACTGAAAAGCACTCGTGTAGCAAAAAGTCAAAATGCACTTCCAAAAAGTAGAACAAAAAATCTGAAAAATACGAGGCAAGAGTCCAAAAAATACTTCAAAAAATCACAGACAAAACTCACGTGGCGCAATGAGGCATGGAACAGGAAAAACTTGGCAAGGCGTGAACATGATCAGCGCAGAGAACCATTCGGAGTTGTAGGCAACAATCTTGCAATGACACTAGTCCTTGGCTGGGTTTTAAAGCAGAGTCTGATGAGTGAAATGGACGCAGCTGTAGCAAGGCCATGGTTGGTGATTGGCTTCTGGTGGTGTGGTGAAGTTCAGAACATGGCCACCAGATGGCAGCAGTGCAGGGAGAACGTTTGCTAGTGTACGCAAGGCCAGTCACTGCACATCGGACTGCAGGGCAGGTCAGGGCTGGTTTGTGACAGGACCCCCCTTCTTACGGACGCCACCAGGCGTCCCAGCTCGGACCTCAGGATGCCGCCGGTGAAAGTCAGCGATCAGGGTGCGGTCCACCACAAACCGGGCAGGGACCCAGCTGCGCTCCTCCGGACCGTAGCCCTCCCAATCAACCAGGTAATGGAAACCTCTGCCACGCCGCCTGGCCTTCAGGAGCCGCCTCACAGCAAACACCTCACCGCCATCAACAACCCTGGGAGGAGGAGGGGGGGCTGGAACAGGGGACAGGGGGCTCGAGACAAGGGGTTTGAGTTGGGAGACATGAAACGAGGGATTAATGCGGCGCATAGTCAAAGGTAAACGAAGACGGACAGAGCATGGGTTGATTACCTTGGTTATGGTGAATGGGCCGATGAATCGGGCGTGCAGCTTGCGGCAAGTGGTCTTAATGGGAAAGGTCCCGAGTGGAGAGCATCACTCTCTGGCCTGCCTTGTACCTCGGAGCAGGCGACCGGCGTTTATCTGCCTGGTGCTTGTAGGCAGCCGCAGAACGCAGGAGTTGACCTCTGGCCCGGGCCCAGGTTTTCTTGCAGCGACGCACAAAGGCCTGAGCTGAAGGAACGGCGACCTCCTCCTCCTGTGAAGGGAACAGCGGGGGCTGGTATCCCAGACAGCAGTGGAATGGGGAGAGGCCCGTGGCAGACGTAGGCAGGGTGTTGTGCGCATATTCCACCCAGGGAAGTGTCTTGCTCCATGACGTGGGGTCTTGGGAGGTCATGCACCGGAGTGCAACTTCCAGCTTTTGGTTTGCCCGCTCTGTCTGTCCATTGGTCTGTGGATGGAAACCTGAAGACAAGCTGGGAGAGGCACCAATTAGTTTACAGAATGCTTTCCAGAACTGGGCAGAAAACTGCGGGCCACGGTCGGAGACAATATCAAAGGGTAGGCCATGTAGGCGGAAAGAAAGACATGGATGATCAATAGTTCAGCAGTCTCCTTAGCAGACGGCAACTTGGGCAGAGCTATGAAGTGGGCTGCCTTAGAGAATCTGTCCACCACAGTCAGAATACATGTGTTGCCCTCAGACTTGGGTAGCCCAGTCACGAAATCCACAGCAATGTGTGACCAAGGACGATGAGGGACAGGGAGAGGTCTCAGGAGGCCCGCTGGGGGTCTATTACCTGACTTGTTTCTGGTGCAGACGTCGCAGGCGGCCACAAATGTCTGAATATCGCTCTTCATGGAGGGCCACCAAAAACGCTGTTCGATCACTGCCAGAGTTCTCTCGGACCCTGGATGGCAGGCGACCTTAGAACTGTGTCCCCATTCCAGCACCTGAGAGCGGACAGTTGAAGGCACAAAGAGACAGTTAGGGGGCCCATTACCTGGTCCGGGTTCCTGGTTCAGGGCCTCCTGGACGATGACCTCAATCCCCAACATGGCTGCCCCCACCAGGCATCTTGGAGGAAGGATGGTCTGCAGGGAGTGGGGTTCCGTAGCTGAGGAGAATTGTCTGGACAAGGCATCAGCTTTAGTGTTCTTGGACCCAGGACGGTAAGAGAGGGAAAAATTAAACCGTGAAAAGAAAAGAGACCATCTTGCTTGTCTAGCATTCAGGCGCTTGGCAGTACGGAGATACTCTAAATTCTTGTGGTCTGTCCACACAATAAAAGGAGGGCTAGCCCCCTCCAGCCAATGCCTCCACTCCTCTAATGCCATCTTGACAGCTAGTAACTCCCGATCCCCAATGTCATAATTTCTCTCTGCAGGAGAGAGGCGGTGAGAGAAGTAGGAGCATGGATGCATTTTGTTGTCCTTGGAAGACCTCTGTGACAGTATGGCCCCCACACCTGACTCAGAGGCGTCAACCTCCACTACAAATTGGACAGACGGGTCAGGAATGGTCAGAATGGGTGCAGAAATGAACCTACTTTTTAGGTCTGCAAATGCCTTCTCAGCCTCCCTACTCCAATGGAAGGAGGTCTTGGTGGACGTGAGTGCGGTGAGAGGTCCAGCCACGGAACTGTAGCCTCTGATAAACCGCCGGTAGAAATTTGCGAACCCCAGGAACTGTTGGAGGGCTCGCCTTGTAGTAGGTGTGGGCCAGTCCTTAACTGCCTTCAGCTTCAGGGGGTCCATCTGTATCCTGGAGGGGGAGAGGACAAAGCCCAAGAAGGATACAGTATCTTTGTGGAATTCACATTTCTCAGCCTTTACAAAGAGTTTGTTCTCCAGCAGCCGCTGTACAACTTGCCTGACATGGTGCCTATGGGCTTCAAGGGAGGGTGAAAATATAAGGATATCATCGAGGTAAACAAAAACAAAAACATTCAGGAAGTCTCGCAGTACATCATTGACAAGAGCTTGAAAAACAGCTGGGGCATTGGTCAAACCAAAAGGGACCACCAGGTATTCATAATGACCAGTAGGGGTGTTGAAGGCAGTTTTCCATTCATCACCCTCCCTGATTCTTACTAGGTGGTAGGCATTCCTTAGGTCAAGTTTAGAAAAAACAGAGGCTCCTTGGATGAGTTCAAAAGCAGTAGACATGAGTGGTAAGGGGTACCTGTTCTTGACTGTGATGTCATTTAGGCCTCGATAGTCAATACATGGGCGGAGGGATCCATCCTTCTTCCCCACGAAAAAGAAACCAGCTCCAGCAGGTGATGACGATGGGCGGATGATTCCAGCAGCCAGAGAGTCTGAAATATACTTCTTCATGGCGTCTCTTTCAGGGGGGGAGAGGGAATACAGACTGCCCTTGGGTGGAAAAGAGCCAGGAAGGAGTTCAATGGCACAGTCATAAGGCCTATGCGGGGGTAGGGATACAGCTTGGGACTTGCTGAACACGGGCTTAAGGTCTAGATACTCCTCTGGGACATTAGAGAGATCAGGGAACTCATCTGCAGCTAATGAGGGACGGACAGTAGTGAAAGCAGAGCCCAGGCATGAGGATAAACAGAATGCACTCCATCCCAAAATGCTGTTGTCAGACCAGTTGATATGGGGGTTATGCACAGACAACCAAGGGAATCCAAGAACTATGGGAACATGGGGATTCTTCATGACATGGAAGGAGATCAACTCTGAGTGATTTCCTGAGATTCTTAATGTAACAGGGATAGTTCTATGGGTGATTGTGCCCAAGCTATTGCCATTGAGGGTTAGGACAGAGAGGGGGTTCTCAAGGCGGGATAGAGGAATTCCCAGTCTTTGTGCTGTAGCCAAGCAAATTAAATTACGGTCAGCACCTGAGTCAATAAGAGCTTGAAGAGCATGACTCTTGTCCTCATGCAAAAGGGAGATGGAGAGGTAGGTGCGTTGGGCAGGGGAGGGGTCGGTGGTCGCGCCCGCCAGGCCCCCTATTCTCACTGGCGGGCCTTGTCTTTTAGGGGGCAGGTAAGAGCAAAATGACCCACCTTTCCGCAATAGAAGCAGGCACCTGTGTCTCGTCGGCGTTGGCGCTCCTCAGGGGTTACCCGAGCACGATCAATTTGCATTGGTTCAGGAGGTGGAAGTTCAGGTGGAGGAGCCTTCACACCCGGTCGAAGATAGGCTGAAGTCTTCTCCCGGTTCCTCTGCCTGATACGAGCATCAATGCGTCCAGCCAGGTCCATTAGTTCTGTAAGCTCAGAGGGTAACTCCCTTGGGACAAGTTCATCTTTGACTGAATCACTCAGGCCATTCAGGAAAGCATCATACAGGGCGTCATCATTCCATTTACATGAGGCAGACAGAGTGCGGAACTCAATGGCATAATCAAAAACGGAACGGGTACCTTGACGGAGGGCCATGATCTCTCTTGCAGCCTCCCTGCCTGCGTGGGAGCGGTCAAATACCTTTCTCATCTCATCAGTGAAGCTCTTGTAGGATGAGCAGCAGGTGGCATTGGCGTCCCAGACAGCAGTTCCCCATTCCCGGGCCCTGCCAGTGAGGAGGGTGATGAGGTAGGCTACTCGGGAACGTTCTGTTGGAAAAGCAAGAGACTGGAGTTCCAGGGTTAGAGAACATTGTGAGAGGAATGAACGGCAGTTGTCGGGGTTACCATCGTAGGGCTGAGGAGCAGGCAGCCTAGGTTCTCTGAATGGGGAGGGTGTGGCCGGTGAGGGTGGAGCTGGGCTCGCTTGTGGGGGGGTCGGCTGGGGCTGAGAAGCATTGGACAAAAGCTGTTGCACCTGTGCAGAGAGGGAGTTAAGTTGCTCAGCAACAGTCTCCAGGTTACTATTAACTTGAACAATGCCTTGCTGGTGAGTTCCTAGCATGACTCCCTGTTCCTTTACAGCATTCTTCACCATTTCCAGGTCTGCTGGGTTCATGTTGGCAAGATTGTTCTGTCAGGGCCGTGTGGCCTGAAAAAAGCTAGGGAACCCAGGAGCAGACTGGAGACAAAAAATTCAATCAAAGTGTGTTTATTTCAAGGCAACGGTGCAGACAGGGGTGAGGCAATTCAACATCAAGAGCAGGCATGGGTCGAGGCATAGGCAGTTCACAGGCAGAGGCACAGGGGGCGTAGGCAAAAAACGTAGTCAAAAAACGGTCAGAGTTCAGATCACAGGAAGGCCAAAATAGATAGGCGAACACAAAAATCTTCAAAACATAGGATAGGCACACGTGGCAACAGGTTTCAAAAAATGAGAAAAAATCACAGGCAAAGAAAAGGGGCAAAAATCCCAAAATTGTCCAAAACTGAGGAAAAGCTCACGTGGCAGAATCTCACAGCTCAAAAACTGAAAAGCACTCGTGTAGCAAAAAGTCAAAATGCACTTCCAAAAAGTAGAACAAAAAATCTGAAAAATACGAGGCAAGAGTCCAGAAAATACTTCAAAAAATCACAGACAAAACTCACGTGGCGCAATGAGGCGTGGAACAGGAAAAACTTGGCAAGGCGTGAACATGATCAGCGCAGAGAACCATTCGGAGTTGTAGGCAACAATCTTGCAATGACACTAGTCCTTGGCTGGGTTTTAAAGCAGAGTCTGATGAGTGAAATGGACGCAGCTGTAGCAAGGCCATGGTTGGTGATTGGCTTCTGGTGGTGTGGTGAAGTTCAGAACATGGCCACCAGATGGCAGCAGTGCAGGGAGAACGTTTGCTAGTGTACGCAAGGCCAGTCACTGCACATCGGACTGCAGGGCAGGTCAGGGCTGGTTTGTGACAAATACGTAAGAACGCAAAGTGACAAAGTAACAAAGTTCAGCATCTAATAATAATCTACTGTGTACAGTTCTAACATACACTATTGTGCAACTTAAAGGTACACTGTGCAGGAAATGGTCAGAAAAGGTACTGCAACTATGCTGCTCATTGAAATTGTGTAGTCTATTGCCAAATTTGATCATTCCATGAAAGTTTACTAAGTAATGAATTAATATTTTCTAGTATGACTCAAGTACAGTCATTTTTGCAGCTAAAAATGGCTATTTCTGGAAATTCAAAATGGCATACCATGGAGAAGATCCCCCTTTTCATGTATGAAAAGTGCATTTTTCCCCAGTCATAATGAATACTTAAAATGTGATGGTGGTGGTAAGTATTCATGAAAAAGGTAACATTAGTAAATGGGTAGCATGAATTCTGGAAATAAACAACTAAACATCTTACAGTGTCCCTTTAAGACACATCATCAGTGTTAGCACCTGAGCTCATTGGGTGTTTCGGGTCTCACAACAGACACCCTCGCCCATGGGACCCAGCCGGGGGTGATCAAGTCCCGGCTTGTGTCTTAAGAGCATTTATTTGTCCACGGATCGTCCGCTTGATCCACAGCCATCTGGACGCCTTTTCTGCTGCATCACTGATGTTTCTAATGGCTTTTCTGTTCTGCAGTCCTCTCAGTCCCAGCATCTTAAGTGCCCTGATCAGAGACTGGCCAGCGAAACCTCTGAATACGTCCTCAATGGGGTTGCATTGGGTCTTCCACCCCCTGCTTCGGCATTCACTTGCCAGTTCCTTTTACTTGGCCCTCTTCCTCACAAAAGCCTCCTCCATCCTGTCTTCCCAGACAGTCAACTCCAGCAGGACCACTTGTCTTGTTGTTTCCAACACCAGGACCATGTCTGGCCTGAGTGTGGTCACTCCGATGTTCTCCGGAAATTTGAGCTGTCTCCCTAGGTCAACCTTCGACTGCCAGTCCCTGGCTGTTGCCAGCAGCCCCCCTGATTGTCTCCTTAGCTGTTGTGGTTTCTCCCCAGACTATGGCCTGTCTTGCTGGTTGTTGGTGTTTGTTGGTGGAAATCCCTGTGCTTATGGCCTCTGCAATGACCCGTAGCACTTGGTCATGGCGCCACTGGTATCGCCCCTCTCCAAGTGCTCTCGGGCAGCAGCTAAGGATATGCTCCAGTGTTCCCGCCTTCTGGCAGAGAGGGTGCAATGGGTTCTCAGCCAAGCCCAAACGGTGGAGGTTGGATGGGCTTGGGAGGACTGGATGAGGAATTTGATCCTGTGTGGCTCATATTACCATAACTCTGACCACGAAACCTTCCGAGCCGCTGCCTCCTCCCAAAGAGTCCATGCCCCCTGCTGCCGCATCCCTACAATCCTACTGCAGCGGGCTTCCTCCCCTCCTGCCCGGACCTCCTCCTGGATTAGCTGATGCCTTTCGTTCCCCTTGGCCTTCTTGTAGGAAGGTCTAGGGTTGCTTCCTAGTCCTGCCCGCCCTGATGCCGCTGCTCCCACCAGTTCACTGTGACGCAAGCGGGACTCAGCCTGGTTAACTGCCTCTTGAGCACACCACTTCCTGCCGGTCCTGACTTCTATGCCAGCCGAGGAGACTTTGATTTCCCTGGAGTCCCTATACAGCTGCACCTCTCTTGCTCGGGTCACCATGAACTCCTCCGTCAAACTACTGAAGGGTAGCTGCAGTTTGTAGTTCCTCCCGTACAAGCCGATGCTGCTGAGGCTTCGTGGTAGGCCCAACCACTTCCGTAGGAAAGAGCTGATCTTCCTCTCAAAGCACTCAACAGTGGTAATTGGCACGTTGTAAACCAGCAGTGGCCAGAGCAGTCGAGGCAGGATACCGTGCTGGTAAAGCCAGGCTTTAAACTTGCCTGGTAGTCCTGATTTGTCCACTGCAGTCAGCCAGGTTCCCAACTCCTCCGTTGTTGCTTGGAGTACTGCAGTGTCCCTCAAGGTGCAGTCATAGATCTTGCCTTGGCTCTTGACTGGCTTCTCTCATACAGATGGAATTTTGGTGTCTCCTATTCAGAAGCGGAACTTCTCTGAAACGTTCCCCTTTTCCACCACTAGTGACCTGGACTTGGCTGGCTTGAAGTTCATCCGGGCCCAGCTGATGAGATGCTCTAGGTCTTGGAGGATCCAGCTACAGCCCAGGACAGATGCCCGTCAGGTCATCCATAAATGCTCGGATGGGAGGCTGTCGTATACCAGGGGTGAGTTTCTCAAAAGAGAAGTTGTTAGCCTGTTAGCAACTTCGGTAGTTGGCAATGGGAAAATGTATTGAAAACAGCAAAGTAGCTAATGTTGTTAGCAACTTTGGTTTTGGGAAATTCACCCCAGAGTTGGTGAGTGGTCCTCTGCACTCCACCTCTGCTGACTTCACCACCATATTCATGGCCAAAGAAAACAATACCACAGAAATGGTGCATCCTGTGTGTGATAATGCCTTTCTCCAGCCGATGAAATGCAGATGTTACTGCTCCAGAAGTGACTCTCAAACCGAAGCAGCTGTAATAGTCCAGTATGAGGTCTTTGATCTTGCCTGGAACGTGGTGTCAGTCTACCGAGGTTTCCACCAGCTTGTGTGGCATGGACCCGTAGGCATTGGCAAGGTCAAGCCAAAGGACTGCCAGGTCTCCTTTGCCTTCTCGTGCCTCCCGGATCAGCTGGGTAACAACTCCTGTATGCTCAATGCATCCTGGGACCTTCGGGACTCCTCCCTTCTGCACAGAGGTGTCGATATAAGTGTTCCTCAGGAGGAACTCCATTAAGCACCAAGCAACAATACTGAAGAATATCTTGCCCTCGACACTGAGGAGTGAAATGATCCTGAATTGCTTGATGGTACTTGAGCTCTCTTCCTTTGAAATCCAGACCCCCTCTGCGTGTCTCCCAGGGTTCACGTTAGCCGGCTGTGGCCGGACATTGATCGTTTTGCATCATGAATGACCGGCAAAATAAAATGTGACCGGCCAAAATGTCAGGCAAAAAATGACTGAAATTAATCAGTAAATAATATTAGCTATTTTAAATACTGAATGTTACACAAAACACCAGTGATATGAAACTGAACAAAGCCGAAAATAGTTATGAATAGCCTATGTAAATGAATGTGTCGTAGTCTAAACCGCACGCAATAGTGTTGCTTGCGCTCTCGTCCCCCACGTTCTCCCCAATCAAGTTGCTTCCCTATCACTTGACTCACGCTGACTGATGTCGAGGAACAATTCAGTTTTTTTTTATTTTATTTTATCAGTAAACACAAAGGGCATTGCGGTTGCACAACCATTTCATGCCCAGTTGCGAAGTCAAGCCTGGGACCCAATGCGATGGCATGCGCAGCATCGCAGCGAATCACTTTCACTTTTACCTCTACTGAAAAATGGTGGTGGATCTCCAAGTAGGCTAGGCTACAGTCGAGGGTCAAATTAAACATTTCAGTGAACGATATGCTCATGAGAAGTCCCAGTAAAAGTGTATGCAGGGCTTTATCACTTTTTTCATCACAGGCCAAAATGGCTAGTGGATGTATCTCACACGCCCACATATATAGAGCGTCGTACGGAACGTGTCAATTCCCTTGAGAGGGCAGGAACACAACGCAATACAGTTCAAATTTCAGTAGCGTTGTTACCGTTACTGCACAACCATCACATCGTTACCCAATTTGAGTAGGGAAATCCTCTTCGGGTTTGCTGATAAAACACAATGTTTTCAGTCGATAACTTAGCTAGATATGCCTATGCGCGCAGCACGTTGGCTGGCTGCTTTTTTTTCTTTCAGTTCATTCGAGCTCTCGGGTATGTGAAAGAGAGCACGCATTTGCTCCTTGTGCATACAAGCAGCTGGCTCTTTAACACCAGCCAACTGGCCCAATGCTAGTGAAATTTAAGTTTTGCTGGTAGAAAAGACCTATTTACTAGCCACTTTGACCCATTAGGGAGTATGTGTTTTGCTGAGGGAAGGTCCGTTAGATATTCTAAATGTCCGGTATTCTGCAATGCAGCCGGCCACTTGTCTGGCCAGTAAGAATTCTAGCGTGAACACTGGTGTCTCCACTGCTGTGCCAACCAAAGACTGACCCTAAGGATTGTCCATAGTCGCTTCAAGAGTCTGGGGCATCTCTCGTAAACAACATATGGCACTCCACTGGGGCCTGGTGCTGAATTTCATCTCGCTGCCTTGACAACCTCCTCTACTTCTTTGAAAGTTGGCTCCTTGGTGTTAAATACCGAGGGGGGTACTGGCGGGGATATCAAGGTTCTGCATGGCCCAAGATCTTCCTCTCTTGCATTGTCACTGTAGGTGGCATTGAGGTACTTGTTGACCTCCTCTTCGATGCAGGCAAGATGGCCACTTCTCTTTTGACCAATGATCTTCTTGGTGAACCCAAAGGGATTTGAGATGAAGGCTGCACGTCTCCTGGCGCTCTCTCTACCCCTCCTCCTATGCCACTCTGCTCGATGGAGGGTGACGAGCCTTTTCCTCAGTACGCTCCGGAGCTCTGCCGGCTTTCTCCTCCTGTCTTGTCACCTTAAACTACCAACCAAGCAGCCGGAGTTCCTGCCGCAGCTGGCTGAGTTTTAGCTCCCGTCTGTTTGGCTCCCCTGAGCGTCTGGTTGGCTGTTGTTCCTTTATGCTAAATCTTTCTGCTCCGATGTTAATGATCATTGCAGACATTGACAGCAGCTTCTGGTCCGCATTTCCCCTTGCAGTAGCATTCAGGACTTGGTCCAGATCTTCATCAACCTGGAGCCATTGTCTTTCTTTGTTTGAAGCAGGCCACAAGACCCGGTGGTGTTCAGAATGCTTGAAACGAGGTTGGACTTGTGGGGCGTGGAGGGTCTGGGCGCTGAAGGTTGACTCCTGGCCTGGCTCCTCCTGCGTCTTACCAGGCACTGGACCTGTGCGTTGCACCACCTGCGTCCCCGTCAAGCATATCATTTTGTTCTGGTGGATCTTTAGACCATGCGGGTTCTTGCAGACTTTGCCTCATGGACAGACTGCACTCGTAGTCGTTTTTCCATTCCGCTTCTTTGCTGGTTCATCTGTCCTGTTGGGGTGCTCATCCTCCCTCCCTCTCGGACACCCCTGGGTGTATACTTCATTAGGGCTTTTCGTAGCGTGTTTGTGGTTGCACCCTTACAGGAGCTGCAGTTCGGGTTGCTGGCCCTATCTGCCCCGGTTACTGTCTTTCCAGTCATCGGCTGTCTCTCCAGCCATGTCTCGCCATCCTATTCATGGTCGTCATCCGGCCTGTTCCCAGAGGTCACAGGCTTGGCCAGTTCAACTAGTTCTAACATACAATATTATGCAACTTAAGACACATCATCAGTGTTGGCACCTGAGCTCATTGGGTGTTTCGGGTCTCACAACAGACTCCCTCGCCCAGGGGACCCAATTTACAGAATATACCAGAGTAGGCCTATGTCCAGATAAACTGCCCCACAGTCATCTTGACGAAAAAGTGTCGTTAACATGTGTGAGTAGGAAAGATCATCTCAGACAGTTTAGTAGCGTTGGGAAATAAGATGTGCCTGCTTCCTGGTTTTAAGCTGCACACTGAAATGTCTCTTGGACAGGAAGTTTGTTGGCCAATGAGAGGAGCTGCTGTAAATGTGTGTGTACAGGGTTCTATTCTTGTAGACATCCTCAAGAGATGGAAGTGAAGTGTATGTGTGGGGCAGTTTCACCATTTTTCTGCAATGAGAAAATTATTTATGCATTGATTGAGAAAGCAATTCCCATACCAGGTTGTCAGTGGACAGATGGTTCTTTCTCAGTCCGTAAACATATTGATGCTGAAGTATCTCCTGGGAGATTGGAGGTGTTGGTAGACTACGGCAGGTTTTCAGAGAGGTTGGTTCCCTTTTCAAGCTGGACGCTTATTCCACCTTCCTGCCATTGAAGTGGATGATGGGTATCTCCCTGGCCTGCTCCCACCAAGGAAATTAACTGTTTGGTTTTACCGGTGTTGAGGAACAGGTTGTTTTTGGCACACTATTTAGCTAGGTGTTTTAACTGCACCCTGCATTCAGACTCCACCTCATGATGACGAGTGTGTGGGCCTAAGTAGCTCACAAATAAGTTCTGACAGTATGACATGATTGATTGGGAACATTTGTGCACACACATTTACATTATTGTTACTCTATCTCTACATGAATCTCTATTCTTATTCTACAGAGTTGGAGTAATATCCTCTATCCCAGCTGGGGAAAGCCAGACCTTTACATTCAGCTCTGGGGTCAGTGGTCGCTATGTTAATGTTTTTCTGCCAGGCCCCGAAAGGACTTTAAGTCTCTGTGAGGTTGAGATTTATGGCTATTTGGCACCAACTGGTAAGTGATCTCTTAAGAAACACAGTATGTAACAATTAAAATGAATACATGCATAAAGTAGAAAAATGTTATTACATAATATGCACACCCTTGTTACATTTGTTGGAATTCTGGTTTTCATTGCAGGTGAGAATGTGGCCTTAAGAGGGAAAGCCACTCAATCAGACCTTTATGGAAACGGCTTTGCTTATAACGCCATTGATGGGAATCGAGATGGAATATGGGGTCATGGGTCCTGTACTCACACAGAGGGTCACCTCAACCCCTGGTGGAGGGTGGACCTGCTCCAGACATACAAAGTCTTCTCAGTGATCATCACCAACACTGTGGATAGTGTCCCCAGTCGGCTAAATGGAGCTGAAATCCGTATTGGCAATTCCTTGGACAACAATGGCATCAATAACCCCAGGTAAAAGAGCCCGCACCAACTTTGATGTTGTATAATTCATTAACGACTTAAGCTATGACTACGAAACTTGGTGACTTTTCCTCAAATTTAGTTGGCTACAGCTTAGTACCAAAAGATTATGTTCATCATTTTTACCGTTGCCATGGCAACACTTTTCTGACAGGTATGTCTGATCGAAAATCACTGATCTAAATCTCATTATTGTCCCTTTTTCATATTTTTTGTTATTTCCATTAGCATCAGACAGCTTTGTGAGCATTAAAGTGGTCTGAAGCATATAAGTTAATCATTAAAATTTAAGTGCATTACCTAAATTTGATGGAAAATACATTATGGCGAGATTTTGGGCATTATAATCAGATGATGTCATAATGACATCATAATACCAGATAATGACACAAAAATGATGTCATTCATAGATGTTCATGATCATCTCCCCAAAGTTTGGTGGTCATACCGTATTCCGTTCATGAGCTATGAGGGGGCCCAGGCCCAGGAATGCCAAAAAAGCCCAGTCTGAATAGGGTTAAATGTGAATTCAGTAAAAACAAAAAACAACAACAACAAAAAACCTAAATGCTGCTCACTATCGCCCCTGGTGCCACCCCCTGTGGAGTCAGTTTTCCAAAGAGAGTTCATGAACTGTTAATCCAGGGATATCAATACATATAATAATGTTTTAATAGCTGCACACTTTGACTAGCCTGGCCAGTCAGACTATACAGCAGTAAAATGATGAGTTTAGTCTCACACTGCATAGTTCGGAAAACTAAGGACTGTAGGTTCAAATGTTGTTGTTCAAATTGTCTGCCATGACCACTTCGAGCAAATACTGTATGAGTAACCGGCTCCAGCAGTGACTAACCTGCTAATCAAACAGGGCTTAAAAACATTTTGTTGAGGTTGGAGGACAGATTTTCTGCCCTTTTGTGTCTCACTTCCAACGGTGCAGTACTAGACCAACTCAACAGACAAAAATAGTTTTTTTGTCTCTAGGTGGGTTTGTGTATTTTCTAGCCTACATTATGCCATAATTTAAGCGCAGATTTTGAATATAATGGATATGGTTCACTATTACAGTGGATCTACCACATTAGGTACAGTGTAATAAGCAGTGTAACAATATTTGATACCATGCAATGTGATACCAGTGTAATACCATATACCAACCCTAACCTTAACCCTAACCTTAGAGGTAAGTACAAAATTGGTACATGGTGTTGCACTGGTATTACACTACATGGTATTACATATTGTTACACTGGTTACACTGTACCTCATGTGGGAGACCCACTGTAATAGTAAACCATTAAAGAGTAATGGGGTCATAACTTGGACTATGTACAGCAAATATTGTCCCTTTTAACCATTTTCTCAGGTGTGCTGTAATCTCCTCGATTCCTGCTGGGTTTTCTAAGACGTTTCAGTGCAACGGCATGGAGGGACGCTATGTGACAGTAGTGATACCTGGACGTGCAGAGTATCTCACTCTCTGTGAAGTAGAGGTGTACGGATCACCACTGGACTGAAGCTCTTCAAAACAACACACATGCTCCATTATGTTGAATAAAGCAGCCGTAATGAGGGGCGTAGCAGCAAATTGTGGACCCTATATGTACAATCAACTCCCAGGACTGTGTGTGGACCCCCTATATATGCATTGGGCCCTGTTGACTCAGTCACACTCCACTCGACTTTTTTGTGTGTCACAATCTATTTTTGGATGGTAATTGCACAAAATATAGTCCACTAAATTGCTCAGATCTTCAATTCACAAAAATTGTCAACACCTCTTGACACAATTTAGCACCACAAGGGGTCATCATAGCCTGTGTGTGTGTGTGCACATGTTAAAATCATATCTCTCCTTGAAATGGATATTTACAGGGGAATTCAATCATGAATCTTTCTTTCTGTTTGCCATAACTGCACAGTTCTTTGTGTGACTAGTTTTTGATACAATAAGATGGGAGTTTTAGAAATCATGTGCACTAGTTCCTAGGATGATGTTATCTTTTGTCTTATCAGCTTCTTAATTTGGCCTCAAACAGCAAAGCAGTTAAAGGAGGTTGGATTACTGACTGCAAAAAATCCTCAATAATAAAATATCAAAACAGTTGTTTTGCCTTCGTGTGGATTTCCTCAGAGGCGTATGAAGTAGAAGTAGAAGTATTGGATGTAATTAAAGGTCTATGACATAGTTTCAAATAAGTGGCCCAATATCATACTTCTACTCTTTGGTTTCCCTTATTTCCTGTTCACTTGTGGGTTGTAGATAGTAAAACAGGGTATGCCTTTGTGTGTGTGTGTGTGTGTGTGTGTGTGTGTGTGTGTGTGTGTGTGTGTGTGTGTGTGTGTGTGTGTGTGTGTGTGTGTGTGTGTGTGTGTGTGTGTGTGTGTGTGTGTGCGTGCGTGCGTGCGTGCATGTGTGTGTGTGGCGCAGATGTGCATGCTGGCATGAGGCCTGCACATATTTTTATTTTTCCTTATTGTACCCCTACCGCTCTTCCTTGTCTTCTTCTTTATAACAGGCAGCTGATAACACAGCATGTGAAATTGTTTGTTATACATAACAAATGAGCTCATGAGACCAACAGCATATAAAGGTCTGATAGGGCTGAACCTTAGTAGGCTGTGCCCTCAAAGACGTCTCAGTTGTAAAGACAAACCGAGAATGACAAGGTAAGAAAGAAATTACAAACAGTTTCCATCTTTCCCCAATATGAAAGGTCAAAGAAAATACAGCAATTGTGAAACATAAAATTGTGCTAAAATTGTATTACAGTATGTGTAACCTTGTTTCCCTATATGCTAGTTGATTTTATCCGTTTCCCCGTGGCAGAATGGAAACACTGTTCCTGTCCTTGAGTATTTTAGCAGGCATTACAGGTGTGCCAGGTAAACACCAATTAATTAATTAATTAATTAATTTAATTTTGATTTATTAATTTGAACATTATCTGAAAAAAAATCCCTTTACCACTGTCCTTCAGTTGTGTTCCAAATATATTTATGTGTTGTGAATGTGTTGTGGCATGGAGTGATGAGCAAAGGCAGGTCAATATAATCGATTTGCAAATTTAGTCCACGGGCCAGGTGAGATGTTGGTACCACTCAGAGGGGCAAAGGTTGCTTATATTTTTTGAAAAGATACATGTCTGAAGTTAACATTTTTGTATGATAAACCTTCTGGAAGTCCAGCCAAGTTGGTTAAGTATAGCCCTCCCTGCAGCTCTTCAAACATTTACTCAGACACATTTTTTCCATTTTCGCCGATATCATCTCTTGTCTTTTCATACTGTACAACGTTGTCACATTAAAATCTTGTTTATTTAACTCGAGAGTGTGCAGCACTTCTCTCCTCCTGCAAGTGTGCAACTGCACTCAGGACCCGCCCGGTTAGTGGGGAGATTAATTAACCAGTGCTCTCCACCATCCTCATGACTGAGGCACCCCAATTATGATACCGTCCCGCTGCACTGCTCCCTTTCGGATGCCATTGGGGGCTGCCCCTTGCATGGGTGAGGCATAAATTCAATTTTGTTGTGTGTCGTGTGCACAGTGTGTAGTGTGTTCTGGAGTTCTGTGTCACTATGTGAATGGGTGTAGGAGTTAAGTTGGGCTTTCACTTCACTTTCACATGACTACTAAAAGGGACAAGTTAAGGGATGAGTTTATATTGTGTTTTTCACACAATTGCTGATTTCAGTTGCAAGACTGATATCAAAGGGGACATTATCACATATATTTCTGGTATATAACCTCTGGGCGCATAACAACATTGATTTTAGGACAAGTAGTCAGGATTCAGACACCATATAACACAATGGAATCACTGAGAAACTATATCATTGATACTGGTTATGGAAAATGATTTGCCTAGTTAACATTGCTCTGCAAACAGGTACACCAAATATATGATAATATCTGAATATACTACCCACTCCAAGTTTTCATATGGTATATATAACAAGCTATGACAACCAACTGCAAAATGCATCTAGAATTGCTTCCTGAACTTTATGAGAAAATGGCAAAACTGTGTTTTGAAAAAAATACCATGCCTCATACAAGACTGAAAATCACCCCCTAAACATGGGATAACGTAGTGAAAAGATACATGTTCAGATTCCAGATACTGAAGACAGTATCTTAGAGTTTAAAATAGGTCTTTCTGATGCTCCCTGATGCCACAGTATGAAAAGACAAGAGATGATATCGGCGAAAATGGAAAAAAATGTGTCTGAGTAAAAGTTTGAAGACCTGCAGGGAGGGCTATACTTAACCAAAATGTTCTCGAAAGGTGTCAAATGAAAGCTCAGAGTCTCCCCTTCGTAACAATACCAGACATAACAAAATTAACCATCCCTATCTGTCTTAAACAAGGGCCAGTAGAAAGACAGGCACCCATCTTAAAAACCTTTATTTTTGATGGGGGGGGGGGGGGGGTGTTACTTTAACGACTGATAACCCTAACTTGGCTGGACTTCCAGAAGGGTTATCATACAAAAATGTTAACTTCAGACATGTATCTATTCAAAAAATATAAGCAACCTCTGCCCCTCTGAGTGGTACCGACATCTCACCTGGCCCGTGGACTTAACCATTTTCTCTTTGCTGAAGTATCAATTCTTTTTTTGTATCATGGGCACCTTAATATAAGTTTACACGCTTGGGGACCTTTTTCTCCATGCTGTTAAACTTTCTTTGACTCGTGTAACTGAAAGATAAATGAAGAGGGTGTGAAGAAATAAATTCATCCATTCATTATTTATGAGAATAGTGTTTCATAGGCCTAGCCCTAAATGCGATTGATGGAAACCGTGACTCAAATTACGGTCACAGATCCTACACACACACTGTCTCACAGACCAACCCCTGGTGGAGGGTTGTAACACAGCATTATGTAATAACGCTGCAATATGTAATAATGCAATAAATTCTGCGGGAATAAGCGGGAACTGTTTTTTTGCTCTGCTGCGTCGCACTTGGCTAATCGAAACGCCAAGTGAGCTGTACAGGGTGGTAAAGGGCCTAATGCTGCACACTCTTTGCAACCCACTCCCCATCTCCACCTTTTCATGAATAGCAACGTGTACTAAAGATATATCTTCTGTATACAGTCACACACACTCACTGAGCGAGAGAAGTCAATTGAATGGTTGGTTTACAGTCTCCTAATTACTGGGTATTTTCAGTGTGATACCAGAGTAACAAGTTAAATGTAATGTGTAAGAGATATTTTGTTAGTCAATCACATAATACTTAACTTTTCTAACGTTTTTACCTGTTGGATACCAAACTTCTCTCTGTTAACCTGTTGTTTTACCCAGGAAATACACAGTACCGGTAATAGGGGAACTGTAAAAGAAAGCACTAACCAAATGTTTGTGTGCCTGGACAGACTGAAATGCTGCTATGCATTTCCATTGTAATGCAATGGAAAGCTGCAATCTGCTTGCATGGCTTGCTCTCTCCAGCTAAAGCAAATGTTGAAGAAAACAGAAAAATAAGAAAGTTTTTTTTCTCTGATTTTGTAACAGATGTTTTGTTCGGATAAACCTAGTAACGGCCACCAAGGGAACAAGCCATCAGAAGCGAAGCGGAGTGAACACACACGTCTCTGGTCTTCCTAAAAAGATCATGGACTTTGAATGTAAGTCTGTAAGCCAATGTCATTTGATTAATTGTTTTTGAATGTTTTTGAATAGATATACAGCATATGTATACAGCTTGTGTAATATTTTGAACTTTTTGTAGCAAAAAAGTAAATACTATATATACAACTCCTTTAATGGATGTTTTTGGAAAAAATATTTCGTTTTTATATGTACTGGTGCCTCAAACTCTTCATGACATCGAAAAAGGTTTGCAGAATGAGATTTGTAAATAGTCTAGACAGGATTTCTGAAAAGGTGCTCATTTAAGGTCCTGAAGGCAAATCATGTTAATTTTCGGCATACAACTGATTAAGGGATATTCAAGGGTGCTGAATCCAAATCTGCCGTATGCCGGACGCAAAAATGTACCGAAATGCCTCAAAACGGGCAAAATCCAATATGGCCGCCGCCACCGTGTTAAAATCCTGCAATCACTTTTCTTTTGGACTAAATAAGGTATGAATTTGAAAATAGCACTTATTTTTATGTTTTCAGACATGGGGAAAGCCATTATGTCATCATATTTAAGCTCAGATTGGAGGAAAATGCTTATGTCATTGGCTGGCAGCCATTTTAAAAGCAGAGAGCCTCATACTGTCAACGATTTTTAACATTTTTACTAATCTTTCAAGATCCACAGAAAAAAAAGCTCTTTGTCTCTGTGAACACAAATACTACAGGAAACTGCACTGAACCGTCTACTTCCACCTGAAAAAAGAAGTGTGTGTCTACCTTTTTCCATTCTTTAGTTATGGGCAGTAGAACATAGGATGACACCACAAAAAAAGTACAGATTTTTGACCCCAAAATACTGCACTTCTCTCTGCCCATATTTTTGCTTTAAGGACATAGTGTCTTTGATAGTGTTCATGTTTGATATGCAACATTTTCAGGGGGTTTGAAGGGTGCTTAATGCCTTTAATTCCCATAGTACATCAAAATGAAGGAATCCAATATGGCCGCCGTCACCAGTCTACAGTGTACATTTCTTTGATTACACAAGGTAAACTCTTAAGTACATTATGTAGCATCAGGTTTTCATACAAGGAGAATTAATTTCCATACTCAGATTTAAGATAGTTATCAAAGGAAATTATTTCAGTGTAGACTGAATTCATGTTTGCAACAGGAGATTACCTTTTCCATAAATTGACCATTTGTATTTAAATCTCTCCCTATTTCAATTACACTTTTAATGCATTATATGCATTATACCATGAAAATGTTTCCACCTCAAACCACCTCACAATGTTTACACACCTCTTCACCCATAAAAAATAAATGCACACAAGAGTCTGTCTGAAAGGGCGGAATTCTCCCACCCGCTTAAGTCAAAAAAAGTGCGCAACAGCGCCTCCGAGCTTACTCAAGCCCGTGAGTAAACGGGGCTTACGCGCGATTTCATCACTTGCGCACTTTGGGTGGGGCCAGGCCAAAATCAGGGAGTTCCCCATGTTAATCAATCCTAAGCGGATTCTCCCGTCCACTTAAGCGTGTTTGCCTTTACGCGCATCAAAGGGCTGTAGTAAGGTCAAGCGCCACTATGAGGTAAAATGTAATATTGCATTTGATGCTGGCTTGGCTCGCATTTTGAACATGTTACACGGTATGCTTTGTTGATGTTCCTTACCGTCAGCGTGAGTCCAAATCGAAATTCATTCACAGTTCCACATAAACATCCTACATTAGAATAATTGTGACAAAATATGACCAGCTGCCCAGAGCATGTTCTCATATCGATGAACTTACAAACAAAAGCAGGTAGGCCTAATTAATGAATCAGTATGAGGATCATCATGTTGTCTCCACGGACGGTAACCAAAACCAAAAACACCTCGTTGCAGGTTGCACCATGCACAAGTTCTAGGCTAAATTGACAAGGCACGTCAGACTAAAGACCGCTGTTCCAGTCGTCCTCACAGCCACCCAAAGTATGCCTATTCAAAAACAACCTTCACCATTTTTACAATGTTGTAGCCACGACGTTAAGTAAAGGTTTTTTATTTCAACTCCTCCACTTGTGTGATTTATTGGAACTCGTGCATATGTGCATGTAACCTATTAAACTTTCTGAACTGATGCCCGACATACAAAACCACCACATACTGAGGTAGGCTACAGGTTGTCCTATCTGTTTTTGTAAGGCAGAAAATATTTCCTGAATGTCATTACAGCTAAACGTAAAAGGTAGGCATATCAGAGCATGTCTTTGGCATTTCGCTTCTGGTCTCTATTACACCCCATCAGCTCCGCGTTTAAGTCCTGGCTTGGCATTGCATGCCCATGTCCAATTAATTCCCATGTCTGCGACAGAATATAAAGTTTTTTTTATGACGATCGATTTCCTTGTTCATTCTTCAGCATGCGTGTAGCCTAAGTGTAATATGCTGACGGACAGCTGAGATCCACATATTTCCAATGAGCGGAGAAGCACTTTTAAAAGTCTGCAAATACAATGTGTTTGTTTAACTGTGGGAATGATCAGCATTTTAAATAATTTCCGGAATTGTCCAGGCAACACGCCAAACTCCATTTTCAACAAAACGTTCAATCGTGTTTATTATTTCAATCAACCTGTTGCGCACCAAAACGCTCAGCTGAGTTCCCGCCAAAGGGACACATCGCGTTTCCATCCCATTATCTCACCTCCTATACTTGCCTTCTGCTTGTGAAAAGGAGCGGAGGTTAGATTTTGAAACGCTTTTGCAAGAGGACTTTTGGCACGTGGTTTTAAATTCAAAGTTAAAGTTCAGTGTTGGATCTCAATGGACTGCCGAGGTTTTCACATGGTTGATCTGAAAATCCATGCTCCATAGTTTCTTTGTAGCCACAACTGATGAACTTGGCGGAGACTCATCCCCTCATTTAGCATATATCACGCCTGTGTTGGGCTACACATTGTTTTTCTGAGTTAAGCACGAGGGGTGTGGCGACTTTCTAGAGGGGAGAATACGCGCAAGATGAGAGCGCGTAAAAGGTGCGTGCGTAAAACCAACTTAAGTGGAGACGGGAGAATTCCGCCCAAAGTCCCTAAATCTAATATTTTCTAATAGTATCCTTTGTACAATGGGAATTACTTCATATTTGCCGGTTTAATTGCTGTGCACAGATCACTGTATATCTAGGCCTATAAAGGGGATCAAGAGGCAGACTGATGTGAATAATATATAAAATAGAATAGAATAGAATAGAATAGAATAGAATAGAATAGAATAGAATAGAGTGTACAGATAAGGGAGTGGCATTGTGTGTGTGTGTGTGTGTGTGTGTGTGTGTGTGTGTGTGTGTGTGTGTGTGTGTGTGTGTGAATATATTAGAGGGCATACTCAGGCTGGTATTGCACATCAGTCATCCAAAGTTATTGCATAGATTGTCTTGCTTAATGTACATATTTCAGCTGAGATGGCCACTCTGTGACAATTATAACCATTAATTACAAGGCTGGCCTTTGTTCTGTAGTACGGCAAGAATTCAGCTCAACACATTGCACTGTATCAATTATTGCACAACAACCGGAGGATGGAAGGAGATCAGGGGAACAAGAGATTGTAATGAACAGTCAGACAGTCCATGTGTGTGAAATGGCAATGATACATCTGTGAAGAACTCAGAACCAGGATAATGTCCAAGACAATGTTTTAGCTCTGTGACTGTGGGAAGTTCAGAGAGGGCTAGGTCTATTCTCGCTATAGGTGTACCTCCTGAAGGCAGCAATGATCTCTTTGGTTTTCTTTTCATTCAGAGCTAGAGAAATTTGTCTCGGTCTCTGTACACCAGGCTGCCACCTTCAGTCCCTTTTGCTGGCCATGCTGCAGTCATGGACGGATAGACTTTAGATGGGGGCTCAGCATGCAGCCATGTGGGGATCCAGCCCTGCTGAACAGGGGAGCAGGAGGAAAAGAGAGTCTGTCTGTTATCTTCTGTTGGTAGAATTGTGCAAGTATAGACTTTAAATTGGCCTAGTTAATATGAATGTACATCTGCAGTGTATCAATAACGGTGCTCAGCTGGAGAGAGAGAGAGAGCCAATGGCAGGCAGAAGAGCAAGTGGTAGTTTTAAGGTGCCTAGGCACAGAAATGGGCACTTCCCTGTCTTTCTCACAGCACATGAACACAATATTCAAAAATGGACTGCTAATTAACCCATTTTGTCCTAAGCCCTTTTTGGGAAAGGGTGCCCTCTTCCTATTAAATCCGCAATGTCTCAGCCTCCGAAGGACATACAAACATGAAATGAGTTACATTTAAAAGCCATTTAAAAGCTCTAACATACCCACATAGTTAATAAAACAGCTAAAATCTCAAGATCCTGAAAAACCTATATGTGTTTCCAGGACACAATGGGTTAAGTTATACGAGGAGGAGGTATCAAAAATCAGAATGTCCTTTTTTGAATATTGTGTTCATGTGCTGTGAGAAAGACGAGGGTGCCCATTTCTATTAGCCTTGCGCACCATCCTACGTATTTCCGCCAAGAGACTTGACTCCACACTACTTCTGATACCAGTTTATATATATACCAAATATCTATGCACATACAGTCACCCTCCTCTACTCTAACCAAAATTGTTTACTTGGTATACTAAGTTAACCTATTCCTAATCACCCCTCCTGGAGTTGCTGAATTGCAGCAACTGCTTGACTCCATGTACTCCATGCCACTTCTTGCAGATACAGTGTTGGATGAGGCAAGCACAAGTTGTGATGTCTTTGTGTGCCTTGAGAATACATGGGTTCTAAATTTTGTTTATAACCTGACTGCGAACCTAGCCGCGCACAACTCAGCCTCTGATTGTTGGAAACCGCTGTCTGTCAAAAAAAAAAAGCTCACGTGGTTGGCTGCCAGTGTCTTGCCCCTCTTCATAACATTGTGTTGATAAACAATGAGAACCCATGTATACAGGCAGATACAGGAGCAGTGGGACTAAAGCCCTGTTCAATACCACCCATCCCACTTCGGTGACTGGCAGGAGGATAGGAAGGGGTATGTGGGCCTGACTCAATATAGAGATTTGATAATGTGGGGCATTTTATGTAACCATGTGACATCTGAATTAGATAGGACTGATCATTGCAAAACGTCATACTTTGCTTTTGTTGCATTTGCAGCAAAAGTGCCATGCAGTGCATGATATTGTGTGTCCTGCCAAATCACTGGAGAGGAGGAGGTTGATAGGCCTTATGGTTGGGAATGAGTTAACATATATCACGTAAATTCCTCACAATACCATAAACTGTTTTGATCCACATTTCACCTTTCCACCATTCAAAGATATAATGTAAGCACCGCAATAAAATCGGCAAACAATGAATTCCTAATGCACAAAATGTATATGTGCATATTATATTTAGGCACATTCAGACTTATGTGTGTAAATTTGTCTCATAATGGAAGAGGTGGATTGAGGTGGACATATTGCATCATGTTATAATAAGCATTAAAATAAAAGTGGAAGTAGAGAAAACATTTTCATTCAAAAGAACAGCTTATTGACATGAAAGTCAGCTGTCACTTGTAAACATGAATTCAACCTATGAAATCATGTCCTTTGATTCTAATCTTAAATCTGAGTATGGAGATGAATTCTCCATGTATGACAACCTATAGCTACAATGTAATTAAGAGTCCACCTTGTCTGGTGATGGCGTCCATATTCGATTAATTCATTTTGAGGTAGGCCTATTAAAGAGGTTTTGAGCCTAATACACAGCATATTTGAATATTTGAATTAAGCACCCTTCAAAACCCCTGAAAATGCTGCATATCAAACATGAACACTATCAAAGACACTTTGTCCTTAAAGCAAAAATGTGGGTTGAGACAAGTGCAGTATTTTGGGGTCAAAAAATATAGTTTTAGTGTGGTGTCACCCTATGTTCCTGTTGCAATCATGAATTCAGACTACACTGAAATAATTTCCTTTGGTATCTATCTTAAATCTTGAGTATGGAAATTAATTATCCTTGTATGAAAACCTAATGCTACATAATGTACTTAAGAGTTTACCGTGTGTAATCAAAGAAACGTACACTGTAGACTGGTGACGGCGGCCATATTGGATTCCTTCATTTTGATGTACTATGCATTTATTTATACATCATATTGGCATTAAGCACCCTTCAAACCCTCTGAAAATGTTGCACATCACACATGAACACCATCAAAGACAATATGTGCTTAAAGCAAAAATATGGGCAGAGAGAAGTGCAGTATATTGGGGTCAAAAATCTGTGTTTTTTTGTGGTGTCATCCCATGTTCTACTGCCCATAACTAAAGAATGGAAAAAGGTAGACACAAACTTTTTTTTTCAGGTGAAAGTAGACAGTTCAGTGCAGTTTTCTGTGGTATTTGTCTTCACAGAGACAAAGAGCATTTTTTTTCTGTGAATCTTGAAAGATTCGTAAAAATGTTAAAAATCGCTGACAATATTAGGCTCTCTACTTTTAAAATGGCTGCCAGCCAATGACATAAGCATTTTCTTCCAATCTGAGCTTAAATCTGATGACATAATGGCTTTCCCCATGTCTGAAAACATAAAAATAAGTGCTATTTTCAAATTCATACCTTATTTAGTCCAAAAGAAAAGTGATTGCAGGATTTTAACACGGTGGCGGCGGCCATATTGGATTTTGCCCGTTTGAGGCATTTCGGTACATTTTTGCGTCCGGCATACGGCAGATTTGGATTCAGCACCCTTGAATACCCCTTAATCAGTTGTATGCCGAAAATTAACATGATTTGCCTTCAGGTGTCAACTTTTTGGAAAAATGACCCTTAAAAGCCAAGTTTGCTGTAACGCTGGAGCCATGTGTCTGTCTTGTTACCTCGTGTTTTCCTTGAGCTTGTGGGCTTGACATGTCATTGATAACTGATGTTTTAGACCAATGGTTACCAACCTCTTCTGGTACGGGGCCCCATTTTGACATCCCACATTTCTGGGGACCCCAAAAATGAAACGAAACTTAAAACATAACTGGGCTACATAAGTTGTAGGGTATTAAACATAAATATTTATGACAGTCTAAAATTCTAAATGGAGTTTCAAATAGTTATGCTATATTAACTAGTAATATGTATCAGTATTCTTTTTCTCACACACTTTCAGACATTTCAGACGACACCATTTGAATTCCAGGCGACCTCAAATGGGGTCCCGACACCAGTGTTTTAGCCTGTTCAATATTTTCAAGAGAAGACACAATTCAAGTCCCCTTCAAGTTGCTCACTTCAGGGCAACTTTGTTTTCCCTACGGAGGCATGGGCAGGAGCCCACAAGCACAAGGCGAGTATGGGAGGCTGGATAGTGAGATGGAATCATGGCTGTGCTGCGTTACAAAAGTTGACTTTAAGGAAACCATTTTTGATTACATGAAGAGCTTGTGCAACTGCTGGGTTTTAGGGACCCACTGCGTACCACGGGGTAATGTCAAATGTTTTGAGAAGTGGTGTAACAGCGGTCATATGCCCACATGAAACACGTGTACCTCCGCTAACCCGGTCGGATCAAACTTTCTCAAAAATTGAAGTGATGTATTTTTGGTCTCATGTGATCGTATTTCTTCCCATACATCCAAAAATTGGCCCAATATGCATCAAAGGCACATAAATATTTCAAGTGAAATTGACTAATAAATGTTGTGGTTACTGCAATTGTAATATATTTGTCTGAATAATTAGCATTGCCATTGTACGAGCCATTGTTTTAGTAATGTTTTTCTTTGTTAATGTCTGAAATAAATGTTTGGTTTTATTGTAGCACTGACTCTTCTCTCTTTTAGAAGATAGTCTAATGTATGTTAATACTTTTGAATTGTGCTTCATTGGCTTAATGTGACTGATTAATGTAATTGTATTTGAAACAAATCTCTTGCAGTGTAATAGTGAATTATGCACAAAACAGCTAACTGGTGGTAAATATGATTTGCTGGTAATGGAATACAGGATGACATTGGAAATTAAAATACAATTAATGTCTGTACACAATTTTAAAAAACAAACAATTGCTGTAATTTGAAATTAACGTATCCAGTTGTATGCTGTAATTACCGTTTAAAGTAACTTGGAGTAATTACTGTTTAATCGGGAGTAATTACCGTTTACAGTCATTGGCCTTTTACAGATAGTTACTGGCAACTTTTTTGCCAGCTATTAGCTGTAAAATCTTTGTAGAGGTGTTAACTTTTTTTGTGAATTGAAGTTCTGAGCAATTGTGTGGACTAGTGAACGAGGGTTTGGCATTAACTTAACAACCGGCCACTGTGGCTAGTGGTTTTCCAGAGTCACTAGCCAATCAGGTATTCCACTAGCCACAGATTTTATATTGTTTTTTTTTTTCCTTTATCATGATGGTGTACGTTTAACCTCAGAACATGAGGTGCTAAAGCAAGATGAATAGCTTTCTACATGGAAGTATATCAAGCAAATATAAACTGAGTTACTGAGCTTTTTCTTGAACTTAAATACAAACAATTGATAAACAAGGGGAAACAACAGAATATAGGCTACTACGATGTGTATGCCATACCGAGGAATAATCTGCCAGCCAAAGTGGCTAGTGACACTGAAAGTATTACTAGCCACAGCCAAGTTTCACCAACATTTGCCAGTGTCAAGCCCTGTAGTGGGCTATATTTCGTGCAATTACCGTGCGAATATAGATTGCGCCACACAGAAAAATGTACATTTAATATGATGTGATCAGTGATGTTGACAGCTTTGGATGGGCCCTACACAGTAAACTTTGCAAGTTAATTCAACACTTACTTAAAGGTATGACATATATGACCAACACTGTAGGGGTTGAATATTAATTTAGGTGTTGCATTAAAATGGTCTATATTTACTGTATAGGACAAAGTAATTTGAAAGGGCCCCAGCACATACTATGAAATGTACTATCCAATTCTGGGTCATTTCTCCAAACTCCCCCATTTGTCCCCCCTGTCAGTGTCTCTGGATGTGATAACCCTAAAACATCTTTATTCCTTAGAATGAAATGAAAAACAACAACCACACAGACAAACACAGTGTTTAACTTATTAACTTTTTTTCTAGTAACTTTTAGAAACTTGTTTTTAGTAACTTAACTTAGTAACTTTTTAAACTTTTATTGGACTGCCCTAACAGCTTATGGACCTAGACGACTAGACTACGTAGGCCATGTTGTGTTTTGTGGATTGTGGAGGAGTGTCATGCAAAACAAATTTCTGTACAAACGGACAATAAAAGTTTATCTTATCTTATCTTAACACACACTCCTATAAACAAAAATCACAATTCCTTTTGGGTTCTCTAAATGATGACATTCATTATGGCTGTGTTTTCAAAAAAGGAAAACGTTATGGATGATGTGTGTTGTTTTGAAGAGCTTCAGTCCAGTGGTGATCCGTACACCTCTACTTCACATAGTTGGAGATGCTCTGCACGTCCAGGTATCACCACAGTCACGTAACGCCCCTCCTTGCCATTGCACTGAAACGTCTCAGAAAACCCAGCAGGAATGGAGGAGATTACAGCACACCTGAGAAAATGAAAAAGGTCATTATTTGCTGTACAGAGTCCAAGTTGTGATGTCATCATATTACAAATCTTTGCGTAAATTATGCATAATGGAGCCTGGCAAAAACACCTAGAGGCAAAAAACTATTTCTGTCTGGTGAGTTGGTCTCGTACCTTACCATTGGATGTCAGGCATAAAAGGACAGCAAACCTCTCCAATCTCAACACAATGTTTTTAACCCCCGCTTGATTCGTTGGAGCGGGTTAGTTACAGTTGGAACAAGTTACTCATTTTTGCTCTAAGTGGTCATGGCATGCAGAAGCAAACTGAACAACGTTTGAACCCACAGCCCTTAGTTTTCTGAACCATGCAGTGTGAGACTTAACTTAATGTGTGAAGCAGTGACGTAAGACAAACACTTGGGGGCCCCCTGCAAGATACTAGAGTGGGCCCCCCAACCACGCATGAATGTAGGCCTACTAACCGTAATTTCAAGACGCTTTTTACTGATCTGCAAACGTGATGCGAGAGAACAGACTCTCCACACCGGCCGTGTTGCAAACACGGACAACGTTCCAGTATCAAGGAAAAAGGTGAAAGGAGTTAAGGGTTTGGGACTCTTGGGAAAGTATAAGAGCTAAAGATTCAGTAGGTTAGAATTATTTTGAGTAACCTTTGAATCGCACGTTTATGAAGAAACGTGACGATATTACGAGGCAGAAGACGTCGCCGAATCAGCTGTACAGCAACGCACCAGTTGGTAGTTTATCTTTCTCAAATGTGTTGCTGACTTGTTCTCGAGTCTCCACCCCATAAAAACCAGCGTGTGATCTCATTAGGGCTAGGCTACGATGTTATGACAGAGCTGCGTTTGAGGGAAAAGACGCACGCTGTTCTCTGTATCTTAAATTGATAACTTGTGCAATCCCACCCTACGGCGCTCACGGACAATTGGCCAAATTGATCGTTTTTTTGTGCGCGGACCGTTTATTTAACGGATTTTACAATTAAAAGTTAAATCACAGAGAACATGTCAGAGAGCGTTGATTCACACGCAGCGTCCATCAGCTCAGTGTTGACGACACAGATATGGCCCTGTCTCGCGTAAGGGGGGGCCCGCCTTAAATGTCTTCGGAACTACTCCCCCCCAGCCAGGGGCCCCCACCCGAGCAGGGACCCCCGCGCTGCGGGGGTATACTTTACGGCCGTGTTGGGAAGGCAATGACTAAAATATGACTGAGACAAAAAAATGATTTTTGTCATTGTGACTAAGACTAAGACTTAATTTTAAAAAGCTGACGAAATTAACACTGGCGTTTAATACAATTTAGAAAAAGAGAACCAGTGTGTGGAGAGGGTTTATTCTGCACAGTGTGATATATGTTAACAAGTCCAACAGACGGACAACAGATGCGTCCCTCTCGTCGTTCTAAACCTTTTTTGCCCAAATGCCCCCCAGGCCTCCTCATAACCTGTCAAGGCAATTTATCAGGAAGCCTACCATGTACAGTATAAGACTGGATTTGGGAAAAGTAGGCCTACCATGGGATTTCAAATAGATCAAGTAGCCTAAATTCCAAACTACCAGACATTAGTAGGCCTAGTCTATTACAACAAACTTTTTGTCCCTCACCAGCCAAAATGTTAAATGTTAATCTTACTAGCCAAACACACACTTATTAATGGTTGAAAATGCTTATTAAGTTGGTCTTCTAGCCGAACTGAAATTTCACCAGCATTTGACCTGTTAGCTGGTGTTAAATTTTGAGCCCAGTTAATATGAACCATGGTAGTAGCTCTATCAAGCCATTTCAGCATCATGTGCAGGAAAGAATATAAACATCGACAAATAGGCTAATAAATAGGCCTAAATAAAACCACTGGGGTGAATCATGTCTTTATTGTTCAATGGGAGCTTTTTTTAACGCCGAGGCACAAACCAGTGTCATCCAAAACGTGATAAAACCAGGGGCGTCGTAGCTCTATTAAAATTTAGTCAGTCATGCGCGCTGTCAAGCGGGCAGGCGCGAAATCAACCTATATTTCGCAAGATCGCACTACTGGGGCTAGCTACGCTTTTTACCCGCCTTTCAAGCTTCGCTGCCAGGTCAGCCAGCGGCAGACAGACCTGGCAGAACAGGCCAGATAGCAGTTTGCACACATTACCCACTCTGAGTCACTCAATCGCCACATAATCACAACATAGTGTCTACATGGCGTAAATGTGATTGCTTAAATGTTATCTAGGACCAACATGCAATGTTATATTGTTATAGAAGTACTGTACAAGAAGTAGTGCAATGTAAGCATGTGGCTGCCTGGTTGTGGTAAATGGCTAACGAATGCTAACTCTAGCTTGCAGCTGCCTAAAAACATCGAGTGATCAAATGACAAAGTGGGGAAACCTATTTGTGTCAAATAAGTTTGTAGTGCATCAATTTATGATAGTGATGGTATTTATAAGCATGTATGGTCTTTAAATGAAGCAAAAACTAAACTGATGTTGGAAATCACAGAAATCGCCGCCATGTTTCTCTGAAAATGTTGGCCAAAGCTGAACTGCAACTGAACTCTCTGTGCCGCCCTGTGGACACAGAGGGAATCACAATTCAGAAACTCATCACGGGCGGACGGACGGGCGGACAGACAAAGCCTGTTATAGAGATGCGTGGGACACATCTGAAAAGAGAAGCAGTGTGCGGAGAAGGTTTATTCTGTACAGTCAATGATATATGTTAAAAAGAGAAGCAGTGTGTGAAGTTCTATTATGTACAGTGTTGACTAAAATGACTATAAATGGACTATTTTGGACAATTTTTTACAAGTGAATGTTAAAAAGACAAAAGAAATGGTGATAGATTTTAGCAAAAAGCCAATGTCCATCCCCCCATCTAAGATCAACGGTGAACAGATAGAAAGGGTTACATCATATAAATACCTAGGGATTGAGATGGATGACAGAATGTCTTTTAATCAATGTGCACAAAACAAATGTAAGAAGTTGCAACAGAGAATGTTCTTTTTAAGGAAGCTCAAAGATTTTAAACTAGACCGCAGTATTCTTCAATTATTTTACCAATCACTTTTACAAAGTATTTTATCATTTGGACTTATCTGTGTCTATGGCAATATGTATGTGCAGGACCAAAAAAAATTGCAGCGCATCATCAAATCGGCCAGCAGAGTGATTGGTGTTGACCAGACATCTGCAGTTGAGTTGTACAATGAGCTTATTTTAAGAAAGATGGACCAAATTTTAACTGACCCTACACATCCCCTCTACCCAAAGTTTTTAAAGAGTACTAGGTTAAATGACAGACTCCTGCAAAGAACAATCAGGACAGTAAGATACCAAAAGTCATTTGTACCCACAGCGATCAGTCTATATAACAGCAAGCCCAAAGCAACTTCAGCACTTTAGTTCGCTCACCTGGCTTAATTTATTTAATGCATTTTATCTATTTTTACACAGCACTGTTTTTACTTCTATTGTTTTTACCTATTGTTATTGTTATTTCATTTTACATCAACTCTTCTTATCCCTTATTTATTTTAATGTGGTATGTCCAGCGTCTACTGTCTATGTGTTGTAGTATGTCCTGAGGAGATGTGAAATGTTGACCACTTGAGTTTCCCCCTGAGGGATAATAAAGTTTACCTTGACCTTGACTAAGACTAAAATTTATTTTCGTAATTTAGACTAAGACCAAGACTAAATTGGGAAGGCAATGACTAAAATATGACTAAGACTAAAATTGATTTTCGTCATTGTGACTAAGACTACGACTAAATAAAAAAAAAGCTGACAAAATTAACACTGGTGTGAAGTCCCATTCATCATTTCTCCACCAGCAGAGCAGTCTTTTACCTGGGATTATTGATGCCATTGTTGTCCAAGGAATTGCCAATCCGGATTTCAGCCCCATTTAGCCGACTGGGGGAATCCACAGTGTTGGTGATGATCACTGAGAAGACCTTGTATGTCAGGAGCAGGTCCACCCTCCACCAGGGGTTGAGGTGAGCCTCTGTGCCACTACAGGACCCTTGGGCAAATATTCCTTCCCGATTCCCATCAATAGCATTATAAGCAAAGGCTTGTCCAGCAAGGTATGACTGAGTGGCTTTTCCTCTTAAGGCCACATTCTCACCTGCAGTGAAGGCAAATGACAACACACTGAAAATATTTTTGGACCGGCTTTCTGATGGGTTTCATGCCATTATTCTAAATAAGGTGAAATGTTGAAAATATTTTGTACAAGTTGTACATGTTGCACTTGTTGTTATAACACTGCTGTACAAAGAGATGACTAAAGAGATTACAAAGAGATTGCTTACCAGTTGGTGCCAAATAGCCATAAACCTCGACCTCACAGAGACTTAAAGTCTTTTTGGAGCCTGGCAGAAAAACATTGACATAGCGACCTTTCACTCCATGGCTCCACCTGAGGGTCAGGGTTCTCCCAGCTGGAATAGAGGATATTACTCCAGCCCTAAAGCACAAGTAGAGATTCATGTAATGTTGTGTCCACAAGTTTCCTTCATAACAAACCCATAGTGCCATGACAGAACTTATTAGCGAACTAGAGGCACTCAGAGAGCGCAGACCTCCACCAAGGAAGCTGCTTGATAGAACATTTTACTATATTACACCCTAAGTCTTTCTGCCTTCTTTTTGTGGATTCCCCGCAATTCAATTTCTGGTCACTAGGGGTGTCTAGATATATAGGCCAGCAATGGTGAAGGATCTGTGAAAAAGTCCTGGTTCCGGTGCGTGATCCGGATCACCACCAGAATTTAATAACTTGTTCCTCGGCTCATTACTAAAAACTCCACAAAGTTTCGTCCAAATCAGTTGATTAGTTTTTGAGTTGTCCTGCTGACAAAATCCTTTAAAAAGTCCTGGTTCCGGTTCGTGATCCAGATCACCAACAGAATTTAATCACTTGTTCCTTGGGTCATTATCAACAACTCCACAAAGTTTCGTCCAAATCCGTTGATTAGTTATTGAGCTATGCTGCTGACAAACAAACAGACAGACAAACAAACAGACAGACAAACCAACGCTACCGAAAACATTACCTCCTTGGCAGCGGTAATAATTATTTTATCTGTTCACATTTATCTCCATGAGGGTGCCGTGGTAGTTTTTAGAGCAGTACACACCACATGTAATATTGGACACTGAGTTTAAAAGATTTGCAGCATACTCACCGTGGATTTTGGTTGCCGTTGTCAGTAAGGGAGTTGCCAATGTGAATCTCAGCTCCGTTGATTTTCTCAGGGCAGCAGTCTCCTCTGTTGGTGATGGACACTGATGTGATGATGTACTCCTTCAGCAGGTCAACCCTCCACCAGGGGTTGGTCTGTGAGGCAATGTGCGTGCAGGATCCGTGATAGTAATGTGAATCACGGTTTCCATCAATCGCATTTATGGCAATGCCATCCTCCCACGTATCTGACTGGGTAGCCCTTCCATTTAGAGCCACATTTTTTGCTAGGTAATAAGCATATACTTAACATTAATATGACATGCACAAAAATGTCCATGTAAAATGTTGGTTTGTGATGGTGCAACATGACTAGCAGCAATATTTTAAGATACGCAACATTCATTCTCATTAGGGATGCACGATGTGAAAATTTTTGGCCGATAGGCCTATCGATATCCGATATCCGATATTGATATCGCGGTTTTGGCCGATAACCGATATTAACCAATGCAGATATTTATTTATTTATTTTAAATAGAGATAACATTTAATACAGACTGACAATGATGCAAACTGAATTTTTGAATGTTCTCTTTTATTTCCAAAAACACTTTTTAACTCCCCGTGATGAAATTAGATACAAAAAATAGAGATAAACTAGAAGACAAACAATGAAAGTCACTGTCAAGTCCAATCTTTTAAAATGTTAAAAAAAAAAACATATCAGAGCCAATAATATTAAGAACCGCAACATATATTAAAAAAAACATTGGCGTAAATATCTCGAAATATCAAATATCAGCCGATATATCGTGCATCCCTAATTCTCATAGATAAACTTGGAGCACACCTGAAGGACAGATGTAAGGGGAACTTTTTTCAGATAATGATCAAATTAATGAATCAAAATTAAATTAATCAAAATTAGTTTACCTGTCACGCCTGTCATGCCTGCTAAAATACTCAAGGACAGGAACAGTGTCTCCATTCTGCTAGGAGGGGACGGATGAAATCAACATATCATATACTCTATCAACTTTATTAACATTTTCAATTACTTTGACAAATACATTTTTTTATGTTTCACAATTGCTGTATTTTGTTAGTCCTTTTATATTGGTGAAAAATATGGTTGGAAACAATGTGTAATTGTTTTCTTACCTTGTCAATCAGTTTTTCTTTACAAGTGAGACGTCTTCGAGGGCATAGCCTACTAAGATTCAGCCCTACAATGTTCAGATGCTGTTGGTCTCATGAGCTTGTTTGCTATGTATAAAAAAACAATTTCACATGCCTGTGTTATCAGCTGCAGGTCATAATGAAGGACACAAGGAAGAGCAATAAGGGTACAATAAATATCAATCAAAATTATACGCAGGCATGCACACGTGCGCCACACACACACACACACACACACACACACACACACACACACACACACACACATTCACACACACCTGAATGTCCAACCATGGTCAAGGGGTCATAGATTACAGTAGGTGTAACCTTGTTTCCCTATCGATATAGATAAGACGAAAGATAACATCTTCCTAAACTGGTGCCCATGATGATTTTTAAAAATCCCATCTTGGTGGATCAAAACATGGTGCAGTTATGGCAAACAGGAGTTTACCAAATGATTAATGATTAAATTCCCCTGTAAATATCCATTTCAAGCTGAGATATGACTTTAACCAGTTAACGTTCGCCCGTTCGCCCGACACCTCCACACTACCATAGGCTAATTGCCAGGTGTAGCTGGGGTTTGCAGCTACAGGTACACGCTGCCACCCGCCGCCGGGTAATTAACAATCAAATGCCCGCGGGAGGGTACAATATCCAATCAGCCTGCAGTTCCAGGTACTTGGCAGGTGCAGGTTGTGATTGAAGCTGGCGTGTAAAAGTGGACACACTGCCCGGCCGTCGCCATGTTTTTCCAGCGTGGAACAAATTGACTAATGTCGGCATAATGTCACAAAAAACTCGGAGAAGAACGCGCTCCACCGCTGAGGCGAGCGTCGAACCAACAAGCTCCATCGACAGAGACGAAACAGACACTGAATGGGAGTTTGAAAGCGATTCAGACACTGAAGTGAATACAGATCTGGAGAACGCTTCGCTGGAGGCGAGACCCTCTGACTCGGAGACGTAAGTACCAATGTGTCAGTGGTGATGGCTGGGTCTGACCCACAACAAGACAGCTGGGCCAAGGGCTTCTCGGACAGGGTAACATGTTTTGAAAGTCTCTGTGCTTTGTTTCTATTACAGAGATGAATACACACCTCCAGCGAAGAGGATTGGTGGGAGAGGAGTAGGCAGGCCTCGAGGTAGGCCTCCCGGCACGAGTAGAGGCAGAGACAGAGGAAGAGAAGTAGGCCGGCCCCCTGGATGGCCACGAGGAAGGGGGGAGACTTGCCCCAAATTGAAGATGGACGTGGATGGCAGGACACCGAGGTACAGGATATACTTCCACAACAACCCATCTTTAGGCCAACTCGTACGCCTGGTTATTACTGGGGGAAATTATAGCATCTTGGATCTCTTCCGCCTATTCGTCTCCGGGGAAGTTTTACAAACGGTCCTCAGAAACACCAACAAATTTGGGAGACGGAAGCATACACTGGATTGGGAAGAACTGACCATTGCAGATATGTTCGGTTACGTGGCGCTATTCCGACATGTCGCTATTCCGACGTTGATGTCTATTGTCGGAATACCGACACGTTTTCTACCATCCGCTGCTATTCCTACATGCCACTATTCCGTCATCCCTAACCCTAACCCTAACCCCTAAAAAGTGTCGGAATAGCGGCATGTCGGAATAGCGATTGCCCCCCGATATGTTCAGCTATCTATCTCTGATCATTTACATGGGCCTTGTTCATGCACCAGCTCTTACAGACTACTGGAAGAGGTCAGCATTGTATGACTTCCCATGGGCGGGCTCAACCATGTCTGGCCGTAAATTCAGACGAATTTCCGTCTGATCTTGAAGAGGACGAGCTCAATGCGGATCGGAGAGGCAGCCCTGAGTACGACCAGCTTCAGAAGATTAAGCCCCTCTACAACCAAATCCGGCAGAACTGCATGGCCAACTTCCAGCCAGGCCAGAACATCGCCATCGACGAACGCATGGTCGCCTCCCATGCCAGGATAGGAATCCGCCAATACTGCAAAGATAAGCCATCAAAATGGGGCTACAAGCTGTTTGTCCTGGCCGACTGCCAATCTGGGTACAGCTGGGACTTCATGGTTTATGAGGGGGAAAACCAAGAAGGATCTGGAAAAGGTCTGAGCTACAATATCGTCATGGAACTGCCTGGTATCCTCTCCAGTTTTGGGCACTGGGTACAAGCTCTTTATGGACATTTTTTTACACAAGCCCAATGCTGTTCCAGCAACTGCTGGATGATAAGAAGATGTGGGCCTGTGGTACCATTCGAGAACAGAGAATCGGTTTTCCCAAGCACCGAGCCGGTGCCATCACCACTCGCCACCCAAGGGGCACGATACGTTGGATACGGGAGGGGAGTCGGATGTGTTCCAGCATTCACCAAGCCCACAGTGATGGCAGCCCCATACAGCGCAGGGTGAAGACAGGTGGCAGGTGGAACAAGTGCCGGTCCCTCCAGCAGTAATAAAGGAATACAACAAAAACATAGGCGGAGTGGACCTATCAGATGCCTTCATTGGTTACTACTCCATTCTGCACAAGACGCGGAGGTGGTACAGATTTTCCTTCTACCGGGACTCACTAGTTTGACGCCATGTCAGCCAGGATGGGCGGGATTTGGGTTGTGCGAATGGGCGGGATTTGGGTTGTGCGTACTCGTGGATTTGGGAGCTCGTGCACAGCTGTAGTGCTGGGTGGTTTTGTCGATACACAAATTACATTAATTCTTGAGGGTTGTTTTGTCCACATACAAAAACATTTCTTTAATTCTCAATCATAAATACGCCTCAATTCTAATACGCCTCATTTTCGATTCTAAATCAGTGGCACACGTCAAAACTGTTCAGCTATTAGTAACGGTCTAATAAATTGCATTGCCAGACTATTATGGCATACGGCTTAAACGGTAACGAGGTTTTTTTTGTTATTAGGTTATGTTGGCCACCTACAAAAATAATTATTTAGGTTAATCCACAAACTTATATACCTCGTTTGCAATAACGGGACCGACTCAAGGCAACTGCGAGCAAAACTCCTAATATGCCTCGTTTGCAATAACGGGACTTTCTGGACTCAACTGCGACCTTCTTGTAAAGATCTTGTCCAGGTAAAGTTGCATCGGCGCAGGGTATGCATATTATGCAATATGCTGATAGATAGTACATTGCATTTGACCAAATAATGTAGGCCTACATGTTGGCCACCTACAAAAATAGGCTACTGTGATAATTTAGCTTATTTCACAAACTGCTTCTAATACGCCTCGTTTGCAATAACGGGACCTTGACTCAAAGCAACCACGAGCCAATTTCCAAGCTTAGAGCGCTGATGCGTTTAATAGGCCTATGCCAGTGTAACAGGGCGCACTGTCTGTTCAGTAAGGTGTGTCCCTCAGCAGTTCCCATACCCCAATGACGTCACGGGACTCAGGTAGCCGCTCAGTGGCTAATCCGTAATTGGTGGCTATGCCATTGTTTTTATAAAATCAGATGAATTAGACCGGCTCATTGGAGCCTTCCCGGTGTGCCGGTATTCGCTGATGATGCCCGGTGCCCTTGCTACTCGTGCAGCAAGGTATGTTTGATCACAGTTTTGTCTAGATGACTGCAACCATCTAGAGATGTGTATTTAAACATATATTGTTCATTCTCAGGAGCCAGAGTCCCCGTGGCGTCTAACCCCAGTCTTGTGGCTTCCCCCCCCCTCTCAGTGTTGTGGAGGTGAGCTTGTAAAGATCATTTGTTATAGCAGTGGCGGCTGGTAGTCTGTCAAACAGGGGAGGCTGTTCAATTAGGCCTACAATATGTCCAGAACGCAAAAAAAAGGGGGGGGGGGTGTCAATTTTGACACACATCTTACATTGGTCCTGAGCCACATATGGCCTCACACACTAAAGGACTCTTGTTGAAACAAATTTGTTAATCATTAATCATTATCCCCCTTGTAGCCTATTCATAGGGAAATGTTTTTTTTTTTTTAATTATTATTATTATTATTATCATTAGGCCTACCTCCGCCACATAATGATGTGATTGAGTTTGCCTTCGTTGTCTTTGTTCATTACTGGGTGCACGGCTTAACTTACCACTAGAGGTCGCAAAATCTTTAATTATTTACCAGACATTGCCAACACAGTAGGAAACAAGGACTCGCCACTCACGGGACTTGGCAGTTAACCAGTTGGTCAGACACCACACCACGAAAGCTCAAAAGAAACGGTTGTTCTTCCCTACCTTTTTCACCAAGTCAATATTAGGCAGTGCTCTGCTCTGCTCCTTGATATTCATTTTCTCCTCATAAGGACGACTGGAATTTGCCAGAATTTAATCCACAATGCTTGGCATTTTGCATAGCTCTCTAGCTTTCTTGCAAGCTAGCCCTAACGAAAAGTAGGCAACTTCAACTTTTGAATTGGGAGATTAAAAAGGATAAGGACGTGCCACTATTAAGACTTTATTCGCAACACTAGGTTTACAAGAATATGTACACAAAACTGGAGTACACCGCAATGAATAGCTTCCCCACTGGTTACCACGACGAAACTTCTCAGTCAAATTAATAACATGTCCGCATTTCGAAATGAAATCAACTACTGTAGCCTACTGACACGGGGTTCACCCAATCACAAGTCGGAGCTCCAGTCTCCGGTCCCTCCCCCCTCCTCTCTCTTCTCCATTCACTCCCAGTGAGGCTCAGTCTCAAAATCAAAAAAATTTCACGGCAATAGCCAATGACCGTTTAGCATTTTTCCATTGAAAAAGCATACAATCCCACATGCCATTGAAGTCCATTGAGACGCGACTCGCTTGCGTTGTCTTGAGCGGAAAAAAAACTCGTGCGAGCCTCGGGATCGTATTACAGATTGGTTTCATCTCTAAGTTGAGCACATGCATTTTCTATGGAGCTGGGTCTGAAATAGCAATGTTATTAAGTCGTGTAGGCCTAAAGCATTAGTTTACATACTCTCCGTGATTTTGGACAGGAGGCGGCGCCTCCCTTGTACTCAAGGAGGAATCGCCTCTGGTTATAGGCGTAGCTCATGTTAAACATTTGTCCACTAATTGTATGTAACATGTACTGATCCGTGTGTGTGTATGTTCACCTGATTCCAGACACCTCAGAGTACGTCGAGGGTCTCTGTGGGCAGACTGCTTGCGGCAGCTGCTCACCGCTGTTTTGCCCATAGCCAAATTGTTTAGCCTTTCTGTTTGTTTGTTTGTTTGTTTGATTTTCTTTTGCCTGTCCGCCGCTTCAGCTTGTCACATTGTTATTTTACGGGGTTTGGCTGTCACAGTTCTAGGCCTGTATGCTGCTCTAGTTGGGGCAGGGCCATACAGTAGACTAGTAGTTTGAGTGTGTATTATTATACGGATTTATTCTGTGTGTAGTGGATATCCACACTTCTTGTCATTTAATCACTTACATAGCGTAGTGAGCCTATGAGCGTGTGTGTGACTGGTGTTTACCATAGGCCCTTGGTTTCGTGCACGAGTGGTGAACTAATTTATTCTCGACTAGTAAGCCTGCCCGGCTAGCCTGGCTCGGTGAAACCCTTTATCCTGTGGCAACCAACCCCGTTCTTGAGCATTACTGTATTTATCCCAGCGGCGCAGGTTTTTAACTATTGACTTTAATTGTATTAATAAAGAAAATATTGTTATTCCTTGAAACAAAGGTACGTCTCTTGTTCATTCTATCCGAACCTGTTGTGCCTTATTGGTTGAAATCAAAATATATTCTGGGGTGGAAGTCCCCCAGTGGCGTAGTCGTGCAATTACAAGTATCAGTTTGATGATTATTATTTTAGGAAAACTAACATCTAAACTTCCACTTGGTTACACCAGCAATAACCGACCCTCTGGACTCAAAGCAACTGCGAGCTTCTTGTAAAGATCTTGTCAAGATAAAGTTGCATCGGCCTAGGGTATGCAATTTTTTGTATTATTAGGTTACATGTTGGCCACCTACAAAAATAATTATTAAGGTAAATTCACGATTCAAGGCAACTGCGAGCAAACTTAGAACTCTAATGCTTCTAATAGGCCTATGCCTCGTTTGCATTGCTAATAAAAATGCGGTTGCATAAGGGTGTCGTTTGCAAAATTACTTGAATGTGTTGTTAAAATAACTTATAGGTCCACTAGTTCATTTGATGTGGCCTACTACATCAACTGAAAACACGGCTGAATCTCAAATGGTGCACTTGTGCACTTCAGTGTTCATGTTTCAGACGTAAGGCGCAAGTACAGCCCTCTCGGGCGACACGGCGTCAAACTAGTGACTCCCTTCTTCTACCACTTCATTGACATCGCCATAGTGAACACATTCATTCCACAAGGACATGATGACTACCAGGGGAGCAAAGCCCTTGTCTCAGAAGGTCTTCAGGGAGAACCTGGTTCTGCATCTCCGGTGTGCTGGGATGGGTGAAATTGTAAAGTCAAAATGTGCGCACATCAGTGGCACAGGTGCTGGACCAAGCGTAGAATAACTGAAAAGAAAATAAAGGTCCGCAACACTGTAAATGCTCCCAGAAGATTTATTGGCACGACGTTTCGGACTCAATGTCCTTCATCAAAGTATACTTGGATGAAGGACATTGAGTCCGAAACGTCGTGCCAATAAATCTTCTGGGAGCATTTACAGTGTTGCGGACCTTTATTTTCTTTTCATGGGTGAAATTGTCCCCTCTCCACAGGCCCCACCACCTGATGTGCTGCGTATGCGTGCTCACTTCGGGGAAGATGGAACAGAGGGCCGGCGATAGTGTGTGAATTGTAAGCACAAGACACCACTATTATGCACCACAGGCAACGTCGCCTTGTGCATGGTACCCACAAGTACTGGCATATAAAAGGCCAGGGAAACAGGGAATCAGGTCAATAAATTGACCTCCATGAGGGGGGGGGGGGGGGCAAACCTTCAGGGCCCCCCGCCTTAGGAACACCTCAGTGAAAAGCTCAAAACCTCCAGCTCTGCAGACCTCCAGAGTGAGGACTGGACCGCCGCGGACCGGCAGCCCAAAAAAGTGTGCTCTCGATGGGCATCGTCCAGAGTCATACCTTTCTAACAAGACCATGGATGCTAGTTTAGCACAAACTGGGTAATAATTGTAACCTAATTTGGTGGTCAAGTTTAAATAATTATGATACGGCTTAATAACAGTTTTGTTCTCGACACACGGGAGCATACGCACACACGCACGCACACACACAACCTGATGACCACTTGTGTAAGTGTCAATCGGAGAGGTGTCGACTATACTATACATTATACATTATCTGTCTCCCTGCTATTAGAAGAGTCTTACAGTAGTAGCATTATCACACAATTAATAGAATAAGAAATACACATATTCATTGCAGAATAATATACAGTAAGTACATTATTGGTGTAAGGTGTGACATCAAAGGCTATAAAATGTTGACCCTCTGGTGTGTTTTATTTATTTTCATTCCTCCACTGAAGACAATTGTTGAAAGTAATTGCATCCATTACTGGTGGAAATAGGACCCTTATGTTTACATGAGACACTTAAGTCCGATTTAACTCACTTTAAATCTGATTAAAACTTAATTCCGCTCTAAAAATATCATGTAAACCAGGGGTGTCCAAACTTTTTTTAGTGAGGGCCGAACACAGGAAAATAAAAAAGGGGCCGGGCCGCGCATTGTGTGATGACTGGTTAAAGGTACCAAATACAAAAGGGAGGCATAAGCTGTCTGGTATCCTAATATGATTTATTTCCAATAGGCCTATTTTCAAGAGGCAATGTAAGAAAAGGTAACAAAAAAATGCATCAATATTATTGTGTCAGTGTGTGAATTATCCACATGAACACGGTTAATAATTAAGCTCATTATTAATTGTTATGAACTATTATTAACTTGTGATTTTATTATTGCCTACAATCACAATGACTTGCTGTGCTTGTTTATATGCTGTTTTATTTGTAGGCCCTATTTAATTCTTATTATAGCCACTACTTGTTGTCTCTGGCACTTCAGGGGTTAATGTAAGACTCGCGCTGATCCAATCAGAACAAGTGCCTCTCTCACACAAACACACATGCAGCCAGGGATCAGAGCCATACAGAGGGGAGAGTCGGGCAATCTCCACTGTGTCCTAGGGGCGACTTCCGCATTAGCAAAATTAGCTGTTTAGCGTCTCAGAACTGCTTAAGCGTTGCGAATGTTAGTGCCTAGAAGTGGGCGTAGCACACAGCAAATGCGATGCGATGCAATGCAGGGAATATGACAAGACTTGCTGTTCGTAGTAATAAATTCAGATAAACATCACAGATGGTAAAACTGTTGTGATTATCATTACCGAGACAGTTGATAGTTTACATATTTGTGGTGATTACCCCGCAGTATAGTTCGTTAGTCCTTATTTTTGGCTTTTAATGTGGTGGTTCTATGTTGAGTCTATGGAAAGACAACCGCTTTAGGCACGACCTCGATCTCGTTGAAAGGCGGGGCTGCAATTTAATTCCTGGTCCTCCAATCGCGCAACTCTCCCTCTGTATGGCTCTGCCAAGGATGGATAGGCACAGCTCTCTCTGCCTCCCTCAATGTAAATGAGCTAGTTCAGTTGTGTCGTAACCTAGCTAGAGGTGCTTAACTCGAATCTTTGGGGCGTCCGGGTTGATTGGATCACTCGGATCACTTGAATCACTTGCTTAAAATAAATAAAAATAAATAATAATAATGTATTTTTTTAAACGTTGCTGCCATTAAGTGGCTATGTGCCTCCCCTTTTTTGTCCCATTTATCAATTGGCATTGATAGTAATTAGAGATGCACCGGATCCTGATTTTTAGGATCCTGCCGGATACCGGATCCACTGCTTAAGATCCTGCCGGATCCGGAACCGGATACCGGATCCTACGAAAGGGTTGAAACGCATAGTCTACTCACACACATGGGTCCTTTTTATTACGTTGGCTCAAACTTTTTTTTTAGACTCATTGGCTTGTTACCAAACTGCCTGCAACAGCTGCTTCCAAAGGGCTTTCACTCCATGCAGTGATTGGGTTTGTGAAAGACTGACTGAAAAGCCTAGGCTACTTAAAAACTAGAGATGCACCAGATCCTGATTTTTAGGTAACTGCCGGATACCGGATCCACTGCTTAAGATCCTGCCAGATCCGGATCCTGTGAAAAACCCAATTATCCTGTCGGATTCGGAACCGGAACCGGATCTGGTGCATTTCTAATAGCAATACAGTTTGATCAACAAAACTCACTTTATGAATTGTCACCGTTCCGAGTCTTTGGCAGCATTGAAACGACATGTTCCTGATTTAGCAATAAGTAATGTGTGTGTTTGTAGGCTATTTAAGAAGACTAAAAGTCAAATATTTGGGAGCAGAAGTCTAGTTGAGCAGGGACAGACAGGAGGCGAGCAGCAGATGACCACTCGCTTCCGCTGCTGAGTTGCCTTGCGACTCGCACACTCGTGGCAAAAACGAAACTTAAGCGGTGATCCGATCCATAGGGGATTCGCTGCTACCAACAACTCAGTCAGGATTCATCTCTGACCGAGTCACAGAGGGCGCCGCTGTTGACTCGGACGAGGGGAGTGACAGCAGTGGCTTTAAAGCGGAATTCACCTTTCAAACAATATTGTGCCCTATCTCTGTATTAGACCACATTATAACAGGGGATTATGTAGCCACTGGATATAATATCTTTATATTAAATATAAAAGCTATTTATTGTTTTAGTAATGGTGATTTCAAGCGTCATCAAATCACCGGAAGAAAAAATAACGACTACAATGCCATTAGAACGTTGCTGGGTGATTTGATTGGACGCGTCATCAAATCACCTCGGCATGACAGGCGGCATGGAACAGAACAGCAGGCAGGCAGATAACACATTTCGAGGATGGAGATATTTACATTGTCCGGATAATAAGCCTACTTCAAGTAGGCCTATAGGTTACTGCACAGTGGTAAAAGCCTTGGTTCATTCAATCCAACTGCTTAAAAAAAAAGTTTTGTCCCCATTGTTAATATGCGCTCATTGTCATTACAAATCACCTAGTATGCTATCGGAGCGCACCAGTCCACGATGTCTACGCCTGCCAGGCGTAGCCTATTAGGCCTGCAAGTTGTAATAACACATGGTAGGCATTGCCTACACGTTTTTTTTGTTTTGCTTTGTTATTAATTTTAATATGCTATTCATATATATTTTTAAAAGCTTGCTGAATTATTTGAGGTCCGGTCCGGATCACGGTGCAGTGGCCACGGACACTCCGAGTCCTAATGGGCTAAACAATAGGAGCTCGACAGTGAAGTTGTCTTTAATTGAATCAGGCTTTATTTTAAGATTATTCAAAGTTATTTGATGGATTGCTGAAGGAGGCTGCGACCATTTCTATCCTCAAACGTGGCGTCCTCCTTGCACTGCTGGCGATGCTCATGCTCCTCTTACGCAGGTTGCAAACAAGGTAGCCATAAATGCATGCCGCCTATTTTGCATAGGCTAAATTATAAACACAGACTTCCTCTCGAGGGACAGTTGAGACGCGAACGGACAAATCAAATTAAACACTTGTCCAAAGTAAGCGACGATAGCCTACATCTTCAAAATGCAGGTCTAACCCAACACCTCCCTCAAACTGGCGAGATGGAGACGGTGGGGTGTCCCGATGCGCTATTTAGGCCTATGTGGGTTTGTAAGCTATGTTTCACGCAAGTCATTTCTCATGACTAAAAACAGAAAGCATAACCTGAACAGCTGAATGCCCAGAAATGCGTGCGCACGGTGCAACTTACCGAGGGGCGATTTTCCTTCATGTTGCACTTGCATTAGAGTCAATTAATGGGATGAAGACCATTTTTAAAAGGCAGCCTGCACATTTGTTTTATTTAGGCCTAATGATCAATTCCCTCTGGCTTGTAGGCCTATTTGTTAGGGACCAACAGCAGAGGTCCGGATGAAACGGCTTTTGGTCAAACACGAGTAAGCTACGAGAGAGAGTGCGAGAAAGCGCTCTTTGATAAAGTTGGTTGAACGGAGACAAGTCCGCCTCGCCTTTGGATTTGATGGGATTAAACAGATAGATAGAACATGAGCAGAGATAGACAGGCTACTTCCTTCTTGAATGAGTATTACATTTATTTATTTTTTCAAAAATAGGCTAAATGTAAGGTTAGGCTAGCCTTCTCATTTTCCGTTTCAGCACTAATCTGAGGACAGCGACAGTTGCGACACGAGCTGCACTTCTCAACAGTTTGTTTTCCTTTTTATTCGCTGTTAGTAGCTATAGTTTGCGCAATGACACCCAGTGAGGAAAATACATGATTGCTATGTTTTTCAACAGTCTACATTAACAACACCAATTTGTCTCGGATATCAGCCTACATTTGTCCTAAAACCAGCCACGACTGCTGGCAGCGAGCACAGAGCAGCCAGAACGCAAGATTCCTTCGAATTCGGTGACGCGTTAACCTGGCAACGATTACTTAGTTTCCCGCAGTGCATTCTGGTTAACTGAGTACGTTAAAATAGCTTTGGCAATCGCGGTTCAGCACATAATTGTATTAATGCAACGAAATAATGCAAATTTCTTTATTTTTCTCATGTAAAATGCAAAATGAGGATAAATTACATGTGATAACAGCACACATTGCCCAGAGGTGAATTCCGCTTTAAAGCCTGTACGCTGTAACGCAGTGGTTGATAGTAGAGTCACGTCTGATCATTTCCCCAAGAGTAGCCTACAGACTGAGATGTAAAAGTGTTGGTAGAGCACTGTTAACATTTAGAAATGTAGACCTCAACAGAGTCAGAAGCACACATATCTGGGAGTGGGGATCCGCGACTCAATTGGCCACAAGAGTCAGGACGGATCAAACGGGCACGTTGAGGTGGGAGTTGCTTCCGTTTTACTCAGTGAGTGTTCATGACAGACTACTACTAGAGAGATTAGAGAATGGCTGTTGTAGACAACTAAAGAGGGATATATTCCGGTTTCATAATTTCACGTGCTGTAACTGCCATTTTGTTGACATATTAATGAATTGCCGTCTGACTCGCCTTTGGCGGATCAATGCATGACAGCCATCCGGTCTGTCTGGATGAGGTCTTGATCCGGCTCTCCAACCGGATCATCCGGGTTTTATTACAGCTCTAAACCTAGCATGTTTAGCTAACTTGCTACAGCCAAAGAGGCAATTTTACAGGATGGATTCACAAAGCAATCAAAAAACAATGTCACTTATGCGAAATGTGCATACAGCACAACATGATCATATTCCAACTGTGAGTTCAAGTTACAAATTAAAGTGCTAAGCAACCGCTAACGCTAACCGCTATTCAGTTTGGAGTGTTTATAAGCAGCTGTTGCCGTAACTGGCTCGTGTTATTTGGTGACAGACGGTGCTGCCAAAATGAAGAAAATGACAACACAAATAATATGATTAGGCTACTACCGAATCGCCAATTACATCTTATTTTATTAACAAGGTGATGAAAAAGTACCCAAACTGCTCCGGCTCCAATTGAAACTTGAAAAATATCTTAGCAGCATGCTTTAGTTCCCAGTATCTCATCCTGAACTCAGCGTGAAGGTCTGGGTTCCCATGCATGTAACACATTTTGCAAACTAGTTAATCTGTGATTGTTAGAATGCATTGCTCATTGCTAACTTTTTATATACCGGTATACCGTGCAACCCTATAATAGGCCTAATAGCAACTATAATTTTCCCCTTGTTACTCTGATAGGGCTACTACAGCAACAACTAGTGGAAGTGGAGTTTTTAGTGGGTGGCGCCATCTGGTGTTCAAACAACAGAGTTACAATGCAGGTCAAATGTAATGTGCTGGCCATGTTCAATCAAATGTAAAAAATCTGCCGCAGGCCAATAAAAACGGAGTTGGCCTGCGGGCCTTAGTTTGGACAAGCATGATGTAAACACTTACTGAACACGATTTAAGTTTATTCAGATTAGGGATGCAAACGATTAATCGATTAATGGACTTTAATTGATCAATGTGTTAATCCAGTGGTTCTCAAACTTTTTGTGTGAAGTATCACCCGAGAAAATATTGAGCTCTCCGAGTACCACTTTGATATTACATTATTACATTACATTATATTGCATTTGGCAGACGCTTTATAACCAAAGCGACTTTCAAAAGAGGACATATTCAAGCCAACATCACAAGCAAATACAATGTGCACAGGAGATATACAGAACAATAAGTGCAGTTGCAGAGGGGTTAGTTGTTGTTTTTTTTTTTTGTTTTTTTTTTTTAATTAAAGAGTAAATAACGAGTACACACACACAAACTAACTAAACTAAACATCATGTCAGGAGTCTGCCCTGGGGCAAGGCCAGTTCAAGCATTAGTCTAGTAGATTCTCTCGAAAGAGGAAGGTCTTCAGTTGTTTCTTGAAGGCTGCAAGAGATGTGCTTAGTCTTGCTGCCTCTGGGAGACCACTTGGCTACCACAACGGAGAACAATCTCGACTGGGAGTACCTACAGCGACTGGATGGCAGAGCCAGACGGCTTGTGCTGGATGAGCGCAGTTCTCTTCCAGTAACATAAGGCGTTAGTAGGTCCTTCACATACGCTGGGGCCGTTCCTGTAATGGTTTTGTAGGCAAGGGTCAATGCCTTGTGCTTGATCCGGGCGGCGATCGGTAACCAGTGCAACTCAATAAATAGAGGAGTAACATGGGTCCTTTTGGGTTGATTGAATATCAACCGTGCCGCCGCATTCTGGATCATCTGCAGAGGTTTTAGCGCACAAGCAGGTAGGCCTGTCATGAGTGAGTTGCAGTAGTCAACGCGGGACAGGACAGTGGCCTGCACCAGTCGTTGTGTAAATATGTTCACCAGGGTTATTTCC
>NW_026945603.1:24397-49364 GCF_034702125.1 Engraulis encrasicolus | reverse complement strand
ACTTTCCCCAGGTTCTTCTAGAATTTTACTTGAACACTCTACAGCTCCCATAGAAGAATGTGTTAAAAATCTTGCAAAGTCCTTATGCCATAATGAGAACTCAAAATTTGGGCAAAATTCTAATCACATATTTGTGATGGGTACTCTTCTAAGGGTTGCAGCATTGTAAAGTCTCTTGTGCTGTAACACCATGACACTCTCTTATGGGAAGATTACCGTCTTTGTAAGGTCATTGATAAGTGATACTGATGAAACAGCAAAACAGTCCCCAAAGTTAACCCTGACCAGAGGTGCCAACGGCTCATCATAATAACCACTTAGGACAGGTAGGTCAGCTATACTCTGTGAAGAGTGGACTCACAAAAACGAGGGTATTTCGTCCTCACGTGCCTACGTCACTGGTGATGCACGTCCTCGTTGCCGAACTGCAGTGGGCACTGCACTGGGACTCACTAGTTTCAAGCCATTTCAAACAAGCGATTTAGGTTTAGGTTTAGGTTTAAGGTTAGGGTTAAGCTAGATTTATGCTTCGGACGCATAGCCTCTGTGTCCGTCCGTTTTCTGTCTGTGCCCGTCGTCGCGCGCCTCGAAAAAATTCTAACTATCTGTCGGACGGATGCGGAGTAAGCAGACGAAAAGGCGCTATGATTGGTCGTCTCGCTACTTCCTTTGGCAGCGCAATGTGGCAGCGCAATGGCAGTAGTTTGCGAGAGCAGACCTGTATTCTGTTAAAAACTATATTAATGTCTTGTGTGTAAATGTGTGTAAATACACGAAGCTACAAGCTAAGTAACAAACAATGCATCAGTTGAACACTCGTGGCACAATGCCTGCGGTTTTACTACCGTAGCTTCCTCCACCGAATGTAAACACACATCGGCAGAATCAACTGTCTTTACATGCTTGCATTTTCTGCTCGTGAAAACAGACTGGGTATGTCAAATAATGATACCAGTGCATTGCCTTTGCAATTTGTGTAAAATACCTAGCTAACCGGGCTAGAAAGCAACATTGCTTAATGACTTGCAGTGCTTACAATATAGTGAAAGTAATCACCCAATTTCAAATGTGGCTCGCGATGAGACCTCTGACCTCGCAGAACTCGCAGATGCATGAATACAATGTTGGTTCGTGGCCACTCCCAATGACCTCGTATGACCTCGTATAACCCCACTGAATTCCTATAGTCCTGGAAGAAGGAAGGAACCCTGGGGGGCGGTCGGTTTTTATTGATGTGCTGTATGCAACTTCTGAAGGCTTGAGGTCGTTTTGCAGTAGATGAATTTCCACTGGCAGAGATGAAGTATTGGTATTTTTAAACTAAACTGATGCCTTTGCTGTTGCAAGAGGCTGATATGCTATTGATTGCTAACCCTGAGAATGGAGCTATTATGACTCCTGTATGAAACAGATCAGAACCAGGGGGTGTACTGTAGGCTATGAGGACCTATTCACAGGGGACCAAAATCTGAGATAAATAAAAAAGATTTATTCTAAATAGATAGTAAAATTGTGAATTTACACTTTTGTGTGTGGGGGTTTGCACATTTTTGCATGTGGCATGCTCTTAGATCTAGAACTCACACATCATAAATTAACTAACCAACACATCTGCCAGAAGAATCCCTGTTGCCAGCTGCTTTGTCGAACGCCTAATTTACTGAAACCCAGTGTTAATTTATTTAAAATATAGACAAAATAGTTCTACACATGTTTGACAGTGAGGGCACTTAAGCTCAGTGGCGTGATGTATTTCATGTCAAACACATTGAAGGCGCTGGCAATTAGACATCCCAGTGACTGTGTGTCATAGCTTAAGGCAGTCTTGCTAGATGCAGCCCAGTGACAGCCATAACTAATAATCAATGGGAATAAATGGAGGCTGCTAGCAACATACGGCATTAGCATGCTAGAGGTATTGCTCATCACAGACAGACAGACGGACTGTGCCCTCAGCAACCCTTAAGGAGCATTTGGGAACGCGTCTTCCATCTGGCAGTTGTTTATTACTGTGCCCTCATAATGTCTTTATTTTTCTTGCCTTCCCTCCGCCACTGTGAAGTCTATTGATTTGTTTTGTTTCATTTCTAGTTTGGTTCTCGTGTCATATAATGGTTTGTACCAAAACATTAACACACCAATCAGGCCAGTTTTACATCAGAGTGTGGCGTGGTGGCAGCGAGAAGAAGACCGCAGCCTTTCTTCTAAGTTTCGGCCAATGTGTTGTACACAGCTGACACAGACAGTAAAAATTAAAAGCATACTTTGCCTATTGGTTTCTCTATTCAAAAATTTGATTTTGAGGAGATTAGGAGTCTAGGAGTGTGTTAGTCATTTGGAAATTTTGTGTAAAGCAGTTTTGACAAATTTTGTGTAAAGCAGTTTTTGTGCTATTTTCATCTAATTTGGTTTTATGCATCTGTGTGAAGAGTTCCACAAAATCAGCCAAGGCTACAAAAATGCTTCTTTTAACTCTTTGTTCTGTATTTTGCCTCCTTCTGTCCCTTTCCCTTTATATCTCTCTTTCTTTTCTCTACTGTCTTATCTCTTATCTTCTTTACTTTCCCACCTTGCACCCCATCTCCCACCCCACCTGACCCCTAGCTGCTTCTCTCTATAGAAGTCACGCTTCTCTCACCTCAGAGCATACTGTGCTCTCCATTCCAGGGCACACACACAAACCACCTTTCCCCCGACCGTTTGAGCAGTGAAACGGAGGTGTATGACAACCATTCCTCCACAGCAAGGGTGAAGAGCACCACAAATGAAGACCAGATTAGGCTGTTCATGATAGCAGCTTGTTTTTTTAAAGACAGTACTGATAAGGGTGCCTGGATGATAAATAGCTGTGCGCCGCCATGGAGGAGGGAACCAGCGATCAGACACAGACCCCTGGCCCCTCCACAAAGGTTCCCAAGGAGAGCCCGGCTAGGACGGGCTGGGCTCTCAATTTCCCTCCTCTTTGCCCTCCTCTGCTCTTCTCCTCTCATTTGCTCTCCTCTCCTCTCCTCTCCTCTCCTCTCCTCTCCTCTCCTCTCCTCTCCTCTCCTCTCCTCTCCTCTCCTCTCCTGTCCTCTCCTCTCCTCTCCTCTCCTCTCCTCTCCTCTCCTTTCCGCTCATCTCTCCTCTCCTCTCCACATTCCTCTCGTCTCATCTACACTTAGTTGACCGCTCCACTCTCCTCTGTCCCCTATCTTGGTTCTGACAGTGCATCTCCTACAAACAAGCTTCTGCTGATGGTGCCAATCTTCACTGCTCACCAAACGCCAAATGTGCAGGAGGCGGGGCGAGGCCACAAGCACAAGTTGAGGACGGGAGTGTGCATATTGGAATGCCCAATGTAGTCTAAACAGTCTACTTTCAGTATCTCACACAGGTTTTCCACAATCTCTGTGTTTTATTTCTCCAAAACTTTGCACACACATCCATCTATCCCTCACACAAAATGCAAAACAGCTTCTCAGTCAATACTCTTCTATGACATTTTATTGTTACTTGAATTTCAATAAAAGTATATTAACTTCATGCTTCTTTGGACTACATTGGAACACTTCAAGTCTGTAAAAAGCATATCATGTTAAGTATTGTAAATATATTAACAGGTATGCTTGATATACGTTTACAGTACACTCCCAAGTACATTAAATAACATAGATGCAATACTATAATCCATGTTGTTTCTCAGAGCTTGTACATTAACTACATCCACAGGTCACATCAGTGATATGCATAAATAGCATATTTGCCATTCACAGTCATTGTATGTTCACAGGGATTTCAGATAGGCATATCACTTCAACTCAATCCTATTTGGTCTACCTACACTTACAACCTTTCCTGCATCAAACATCCGTAGTTTGGTCAAATACTTATCTTACCTCCCATCATGAGACAAGTGTGAGCCTATAAGAATATATACCAGAACATATGCGTGACCGTCGCAATGACGGTGGGAAGATGGTCATTTTTTGTGTTCAACTTAAAATGTTAAAAACCCTACAATAAATGCAGAATATAACAATGAGTAATATTTTCATCCAAACCAAAGATATTCCTTCGAGATAAATGGCTCTCTGTTTGAGAAATTTAGCTCCAAGAAGTGCAGTGCATGATGGGACATGCATGATGGTGCCTGATGGGTAAATGCAGTTTGTGTAAGCGCACTTTGAAGATATTTGGGTGAAGTACAATCATGGTGCTCTATCAGGATGGCATAAGCCAAGCGATGGGGGACCATCCTCGCTCCGACTGAGTCCTGGCCACACCTCCGAATCGTACCCATTAACCATTCACATGTGCAGAACTGCAATCATGGAGGAGTGGGCCGGATCATTGAAACACTGCTGGGCCACATTTCTCATAGTGTGACCACTACTTAGCATGCATTAAAGGCCTCTGTGTTCACTCGGTCACATTTCTCTTGGTGTGACCACTCCTCAGTATGCATTAAAGGCCCCTGTTTTCACTGAGTCACATTTCTTGTGGTGTGACCACTACTCAGCATGCATTAAAGGCCTCTAGGTCACATTTCACGTGTTGTGACCACTACTCAGCATGCATTAAAGGCCTCTAGGTCACATTTCACGTGTTGTGACTACTACACTACTCAGCTCTGTGTTCACTGGGTCACATTTCTCATGGTGTGACTACTACACTACTCAACTCTGCGTGACCACTACTCAGCATGCATTAAGTGTCTCTGTGGCCTCATGTCTCATGTTGTGACCACTACTCATCATGCATTAACCCCTTAAGACGCGGCGAATTTGTTGTTACCAGTATGGTAATGACCAAGGCATGGTGCACTACTAAAGGGCCTGTGTTGTGTCATAGTATTGTAGTGCTACGGTAGTTACATTTCAATGACTATTACAGCATGCCACGGGAGGTACGGCGTGCATTAAGGGGCTACAGGGCCTCTGTGTTCACTATGCTCCCTCTTATGCCCACTGCGCTATTATTCAGTCAGGCAGCCAAGTAATTGCTGAACATTATCAGCACATTTTCATATGATGAACATTATCAGCACATTTTCATATGATGAACATTATCAGCGTATTATTTATGCTATTTAGGTTTTTGTGGCTCCTAATTAACCAACATGAATGTTCCTGCATCATGCACCTCTGGGTCCATGAAATAAGTCATGTGACAAGTGGATTTAAGGGGTCGACAGTATTTCTCAGCACGTGTGTGTGTGCGTGTGTGCGTGCGTATGTGAGTGTGTGCGTGCCTGTGTGCCTGCATGTGTGTGCGTACCTGTGTACGCATGTGTGTAACTTGAACCAACTGGACATTAATATACTGCACATACTAAAGGTCAATGGGAAAGGACAATTTGCTCAGGGAAATTAAGTGTTGATTATTTTAAGTCTTTCCCCAGTGCCTCAGTGCACAGAGAAGAGTGTAGAGTCGACTTAATTGCAAATGATAAGAGAGACCTTTAGGAGACCTTCATAAGGTTGGAGTACAGGGGATGTGTTCCTGAAATTAAGCTGATATTTTCTTGGTCTTCGCCACCAGCTGGGCAGAATATAGTTATGGTAAATGGTAAATGGACTGCATTTATATAGCGCCTTTCCACTTCCATCGAGCACTCAAAGCATTTTACAATGTAAGCCTCACATTCACCCATTCACACTCACATTCACACACCGGTGGCAGTGGCTGCCACGCAGGGCACCACCAAAGAGGGTGGATTTGAGGAAGATACTTCAGGCTCTGACTTTTCTGGGATCCATGTGATGTCAGGTAAACGCCCCTTTAGGCGATCGTCGGTTAGAAGACCTTTGGAGTCTTTTGGTTGAGAATGAATGGAGTCCCCTTAGCTCTGTAGATGCGGTAGCACATATCCTGTGCAAGCCACCACCAAACATCACAAAAAGAAAGGAAGTAGGAGGCCCCCTAGGAGACCCAAACTTGAGCACACTTTTTTGCATTGGGTGGGCGGAGTCTGAATCCTCTTTCTTTAATCTACCCTCTTTGGTACCACCCTGCCACCAGGATGAGTTAAGTCTTGCTATCTTGCTCGACACAAAGATGGGGTCAAGCAGAGCGGGGTTCAAACCTGCAACCTTCTGGTTGTCTAACGGCTCCTCTACCACCTGAGCCAACACTGTTGCAATTCAGTTGCATTTTCTTGTAACAATTGCAGTGGCAAAGAGACAAATTTGATCTTTTTTTGTCTTTTATATTCCAATTTTCCCTATTAATTGAGGAAGAATTGAGGAAGTTTGATAGATTGTGTTTTTTTGTACAATTACCCTTTCCACATGGCTGGTTTGTCTATCCTTAGCCAAACATATTATCCGTAAAAGCAACCAGGTATGTGCAATTAGATTTGGACTAACCTTGGATTTAATTTGAAAGTCATACCAGCAGGTAAATTCACACTGAGGAATGCTTTCAAATACCATTTCCTACTGTCTTCTTCTCACCTCACCACTCTCTCTCTCTCTCTCTCTCTCTCTCTCTCTCTCTCTCTCTCTCTCTCTGCAGTGGCGGAGCCAAACATGTATTATTGGGGGGGCAATGGGGTAGCCACATGAATTTCACAGGGGCATACTCTTACATGAATAGATAGGCCTAAAGAGAATGATATTCCCGGGTTCTTATGACCAGATTGAGCGGTTTCCGATTGTCATCTATGGGTTAAAAAAGGGCTTTTGGGCAGGTATTCTGTAAATTTGTGGTCATATAAATCAAGACTTCTGTTTAAATCTGGCAGGATTTTAGTTTTAAGGCGTTATTTTGAGTATTTTTGGGTTGGTAATCATTGGTCACATTTGGCAACCTTAACACCTGCTGTAATGTAGGTACTGTCACTGAATCCCTTGAAAGTGCACCCTATAACTGCACCCTTAAGTTTTAGGTCTCCGATTATGTCAAAGAGTAATCAGTCACAATTTATGTCTTTTGGTGATTTGTGATGTAATTTTTTTGGGATTTGACCCTCAGAAACCCATTGCATTGCAAATGGCAAGATTTACAAAGAGCTATGTGCCTTTCATTGACTGAACCTAACTCAAATGACATATCCCAACACCACACAGTCATTTCCGGATAGAAAATAGTATTAATATAGAAAATATCACATTTCAAGTAAAACATGGCCATTTTTATTAACTGCTTTCTGTCTTTTCTGAATACATTTTAACCATCGTAGAGGTAATAATTTAATATTTAGGCTACTCTTTTTTTCCAAAGATGTGCCAGAAATGTGGGAAACATAAGTTTTTGAGAAAAGTATGATATGAAGGGCTGCTCTTTTTGGAAGGAAAATGCTAATACCTGGGTGCTATGCCATTGGAATACACTGACAGGTGTGTACACCTGTAGGCTATCTGTGTTTATGTATGTGAGAATCTTATAGTGATCAGTGTTTCACTGATGCCCATTATTGCAGATTTTCAACGTTTCTACAGAATTCTCAGAAATGAACATAAAAGTTTCTGCATCAAAGACTTTGAAGTTGAAAGGAAATTAATGCTTAGGTGTCTGAGGGTTAATCAAATTATTTTCTACCATCTGTGTTTTTATGTAATTTCAAATTTCCCATCAATAATTTAAGTCTGAACTCAGACTTCAGATTTCAGAGTTACTTCCATAAAATCCAGTCACTGTAATGTGGCGATGCTTCTAAGAGCTTGCTACAATCCACACATATAACAATGCTATCGAAGGTGCTGTAAGGACATTCTTTTAAAATACTCATTAGCATCTAGTCTATTCCAACACAAAGACAGCAATTAGTATTATGCCAGTGAATATTTGGACTTTAGACATGAGGTTTGAGTTGAATTCACAGTAGTTAATCATGAAGCTACTTTCATTTACCACCAAAAACGAATCTATTTATTTATCACATGGGCAATAGAGCAATATATAGGCCTAGTACTGAAAAATCTTAAATGGCAGACAGCTAACTTTTCAAAAGGAAAACGAAATGAATTTGGACTGAAATAAGCAGTTTTTCTTCTTCAGGACGGAAAAGCACACATCTGCTTCTATGAATAATTGCAGACCGTACAAGACAGAGAGTTGCCATGCATACCACTAGACAGAGGGGATTCTAAGCTTTCGAATGGTACCCCATATGCCTACTGTAAATTCACGAGGGTGGTGTGTACACAGACTTGCATCGAAATGTGTGTGGGAAAAATGGTTATCCTTTCTTCACTCGCGATAGTGATTTGCAGGCGATCTATGCGCTTCGTGTAATGCGAGTGGGCGGGGCTCCTGTCCATTTTCTGGGGGAGCACCTGGGGTAGCCAATCAGATTTCAGGGGGGTCAAATGCCCCCCTAGCCACCCCTGTAGCTCCGCCCCTGTCTCTCTGACCATGGCTATGTCATCAGGGCGGGAGAGCAACAATCATTATGTTAGCAGTCCATTAATATTTATGGGACAATTTCAAACTTTGTTTAACAGAGTTGACAGGGTTGACTTTGTGCATAAATGACAAGCACCCTAGAGGCCAATTGAGCCTGAAACTAATTTCCTCAAATCCACTAGTTTTATGGACACACTCGAGAAACACAAATTTTCCATTATTCCATATTAGTTCAGGGTGAAGAAAGAAATGGATGATTTTTCCAGTCATCCTTGTCCGTTTCCAACAAAGGCTAATCTGTATGGGTCATTCCAGCTGGAATCAGCAAATGGTCCCCACTCGACCCCTTCGGATTTGCTTGAAAAAAATATATGTGATGGCTTCAACATCCAATAGAACATATCCACCATTGCAGATTTCAGCTGTGCATACTTTTTCCACAAAAAATCTGTAAATAAGGACACCCCCTCCCCATGATTTGGTGTCACTGCCTGAGTGACCATATTCAGACTTAATTATCTCCAAAACTATTTGTGGTGGGTCCATTCTTTTTGCAGGGCTAAGAGTCATAGACCTGACAAGCATACATTACAATTTCCAGCACTGTATGTCAAATTACACCTTAATGCTGGCCCTCTACTTTTCTTTGAAATTAAAATTGCAAGGGTTTTCAGATGTCCATAAAAACCTCAAATTTCAACATTCAAGGTTCATCCTTGGTACATGGTCAGATATGTTCCATGACTTTCACATCACATCATATTTAATATAAGGGTCCAATGGTTGTTGAGATGCCGAGGTCCAAAGATGGGCAAAAACTAATTTATACCATTATTTGGAGCAATATTCCCAATGTATGACACCAGTTGTGAACTTGCTGTTTGGTGTCTCTGAAAGATAATATTATTATTCATAACATATCTAAAAATTGGGATGGTGTTTTGCCCCATTATTTTTATAATGAATTTTTAAAACTCATTCCTGTGTGACATGCAGGTGCACCTTAGAAGCCCTGTTACCTTAGAAAAATTGGGTTTACTACACCTAAAATGAATAGCCAAGTCAGTGTACACTAAAACCTAAAATCTCTGATACCAAATAGGTGATTTTATACTTTGTTCAGCTCAGTATTTCAGTATTTCTGACTTAACCCTCAATTCCATCCTAAGAAGGTGGCCAATCCCCTTGATTTTTGTGTTCCATTTTCACACAAAGATGGCGGCTCATGGAGCCAATGGCATAGTTCCAAAATAGTTCCAGGAAGTCAGCATCATGGGAAGGAAACAATACACCATTGTTTGGAGCAATATTTCCAATATATGACAGCGGTTGTGAACTTGCTGTTTGTTGTTTCTGGAAGAGGATATTTTTATTAACAACATATCTAAAAATTGGGATGGTGTTTTGCCCCTTTATCTGTATAATGCCTTTTCAAATCTCAATGCAGTGTGGCATGCATCCCTCAAATCCATCCAAAGTGGCGTCATGAAAAAAAAACCCACCATTTTTTAGAGCAATACCTCCAAAGTATGACACCAGCTGTGAACTTGTTTTTTGTTGTGTCTGGAAGAGGATATTTTTATTAACAACATAGCAAAAAAATAGAATGGTGTTTTGCCTCATTCCTTTTAATGATTGTAAAGCGCATTGCGGTGTGACATAAGCCTGTGATCAAATAGTGCAGAGGGAAGCGGAAGTGGTGAATTGTTCTGGGCCAAGGACATGGGGGAATCAAGATTGGGTACTCATTACATTGCATGTATTGGGAAGGGGTCTCTTCAGACGACTTTATCCCGGGCCCAGGCAAAGCTGTTTGTTCAGCTCAGTAGTTCTTTTTTCAGGGATTCTGGCCTCATCTTTTTAAGTGTACTATCGGCCAGATGATCAAGTGACTACGCAACATGTTCTCACTGGCGCTACGTTAGCAACAAATTCAAGATGGTTGAGAGAAGTACCATTTTGAGAGAAGTCATTAAAAAAACAACCTCTGGAAATAAAACAAGGCGTTGATATGATTTCCTTGATGCAACCTTGATTTCCTTGAAGGTGATTTAATATTTGAAAAAAAATGAAATGTATTAAATAAGTCAGGAACTTTTAATGCTCTAGCCTGTGACAATACATTTTATACACACTTAACTTTCAATCACCAGTTGCATCTTATGAGTTGACTTTACAAGGTAGCTTGCCATTGTCATTGATGATACATTAGATATCTGCACTCTTATTGTTGTGTGCAATCTTCCTTCATTGGCAATTCAATGAGAAACACCTTGAAGGACCTCAGAGGTATTGATTTCAGTAAGGATACCACCACCATGCTCAGGGCACTTCGGTCAGGGGAGGATGATGGGGGGCGGGAAGTTCTACAATCAGGATACCTCTTTACAAACTGTCTCCTCCTATGTGTCATCTCTAATCAACTTTTACTTTCCTATGCGACCATAAAACAGTCCCACCCCCGCCAACAGTCACCACGACAGAGGTACCCTGACTGTAGAACTGTGCCCCGCCCCCAATCCACCACCATATCTGAACGCTTTTGCATGCTGCAAAGCTTCCTTTCGGCTTCCATCATCTCGCCTGGATCAATGTGATGATGAACTTTACAAGTAATGAATATTGTGTGCAAGCATCCAAGCCATGATTGTTGTAATTACTACTGCTGACCTGCAATCCACTTGTCAGCGTTGCAGTGGGATATTATTACAATGATGCAAGCAGCTGAATTAGATTGCAACAATGTGACAAGAACCACATGGTTGTCTGGTGCCAATATGAACTTCTGTGCCTTCAATATTCACCTGATATTGAATACTGCATGCAAGCAAACTCTTCTAACAAAAACTCCAGGACCATGCTGTCAAACTAGTCTGAGGGAATCTCTAGCCAGTATGAATTAAGTTATTTTGCAATACAGCTGGTAACTTAACGAGTAAGACACAAGCTTCATAGCAAATATAAAGTTACAGGTGCTGATTGAAAGACTAGTTAGGATGGGAGTCCTTGTTGCAAACAAGAGTACTACAATTATTTAATCCTCTCCTATTTCATCACTTTATTCCAAGACTACTACTACCGCTACAACTACTACTACTACTACTACTACTAAAATGATGATGATTATTATTATGATTTTACAATTAACCCTATCCAGACTGGGGGGGGGCTAAAAGTGCCCGCACCAACTTTGATGTTGTATAATTCCTTAACGACTTAAGCTATGACTACGAAACTTTGTGACTTTTCCTAACATTTAGTTGGCTACAGTTAGGTACCGAAAAATTAGGTTTATCATTTTTGCCGTTGCCATGGCAACGGTTTTCTGACAGGTATGTCTGACCAAAAATCACTTTACCATATCTAAGACGCCATATTTTTTCAGATTTTTTTAGTTTTTTCCATTAGCATCAGCCAACTTTGTGAGCATTTAAGTGGTTTGAAGCATAAAATCATTAAAATTTAAGTGCATTACCTAAATTTGTTGGAAAATCCATTATGGCGATATTTTGGGCATAATAACATAATGATGTCATAATGACGTCATAATACCAGATAATTACACAAAAATTACGTCATTCATAGATGATCATATATATATCATCTCCCCCAAGTTCCGTAGTGATACTGTATTCCGTTCATGAGTTATGAGGGGGGGGTCAAAAGAGCCCCCCCCCAGGCCCAGGAATGCCAAAAAAGCCCAGTCTGAATAGGGTTAAAATAATTAATGTCTATCAAAGCCATGTGCAATGTGCTTTTCTTGCTGTGTGGCATCAATCAATTCATTTTCAAGTGTTATGGTTTCCCTAGAATTTGCTTTGTCATTCACAGGGTAGCCATCTTGTTTTCACTATTAAGGTGACCTCAGAGCCATGGATTTGAGAGTTGCGACAAGTCGGTTGGTGACATGGTCCTCATAGCTTCAAGTAATTGTAGCCAATTGAGATTTTGAAGTCCGTTATAAAAAGAATGAGGCAAAACACCATCCCAATTTTTTGATATGTTGTTAAAAAAAACATCCTCTTTCAGAAACACCAAACAGAAAGTTCCTAACTAGTGTCATACATTGGAAATATTGCTCCAAACATTGGTGCAAATTAATTTTTTCCGAACTTTGGACCTCTGTATCTCAACAACCATTGGAGCCTTTTGTTAGATATACTATGATGTGAAAGTCATGGTACATATCAGACCATTTACCAAGGATGAAACTTACTTGTAGAACTTTGAGGTTTTTACAGACATTTGGAAACCCTAGAACATATGATATCTACAAAAAGTAGAGGCACATTATTACGGTGTGATTTGACTTACAGTGCTGCAAATTGTAATATACGATATTCAGGTCTGGAACTCTTAGCCCTGAAAATATAATGAATCTGACACAAATAGTTCTGGAGATAATTGAGTCTGAACATGGTCACTCATGCAATGTCGCTAAAACAAGCGTAGGGGGTGTACTTATTTACAGATTTTTTGTGCCAAAAGTATCCACAGCTGAGTTCTGATATTGTGGATATGATCTATTAGATGTTTAAGCCATCACATACATTTTTTTCAGGCAAATCCGAGGGGGTCGAGTGGGAGATTTTTCAGAAATTTGCTGATTCCAGCTGGAATGACCCGTATATGTTCTCTGTCATGCTGCATTTAGTAGCTAATTACAATCCGTATGCGAATTGAAAGCTGCCATTATATATCTCTATGATATATGATAGACTATAATGTAAGATGTACAGGTAGCCTACTGTTGCACACATTTGCAATGGAAATCAAAACATACAACTGAGGAATACTAAGCACATTTGTCACCTTGTATTTTGTATCATTATCTTGAATTTCCTTCGTATTTACATTACTTTTTAAACAGTAATTTCTGTTGACACATCTCACATCATGTTGTTGTTCACACTCAATATTTTCTTACGGCGCCAACCTGTGCCCTTCACAGTAGTTCCACCACAAACACTTTTCTCTTGAATCCCTTCAACATTCAACTGGAACATTATTTGTCCCACATGCTTTCATGGAGCGAAATAAACAACCACAACAATCATTTCACAGGGCTTTGCCTTGCTATTTTGTATTCACTCTTTGCATCACAGCCTCGGAGGAGCAGGGAAAAGGTGGAAGGAAAAACAGTGATAGTGCCCTTTTTTATTCAGAGGGATTTATATTATTCCCACTGAACAAATTCCATCTAATGAGACACTCTAATCCTTTCACAGAATTTTTCACCATAAAGCAGGTTGAAAAGTGGACTTAAAAGCTTTCAGATTTCAAAGCGTGTTTAGCCAATGGTCCACTGCTCTGATGTCATACCAGAGTCGTGGTATACTTTGTATTGGACAAGGTATTCCTGATACGTCTCAAAAAGCTGGCGATAGCCTTTTGATTTGCTGCAGTTTCAGTTCCATGTTTGTTTTCATGTTAGCAGTCTCTGTCTGCTGCCCCCTATGGTTGAATTCTTCTCATAACTTTGGAACTTTAGAAGGGGCCTCTTTATTTTCATGGTCCAATAGAGTGGTACCATATTCAAGCAATCTTTAGAATGACTAGCTGCACCTTTCATCACTCATAGACATGTAGAGTGAAATGTTTAAGGACAAGACACATATTCAATACAATACATGGTTAGGCATTTCATGTTGAAATGCATTGAAACTGTGGGACAGTTCTAGCCAGCTTCACAGAAAAGCCCTCTTAGATTAACATAAAAAGCAGCTATTATTCAGTGTTAGTGTGACTCTTGCAAAACAGGAACATAGGCCTATCTTCCAAAAGATGATGGACTTTCGTTTTAATACCAGCCCTGCTCATTTCCACTATTTCAAATGCTGCATCTACCGTAATGTTTTTTCTCCCCAGTTCGGCCAGAACTTTTCACTTTGTCTAATTCTCTAAATATCACTGACTCCCACCGTGTTGATTTTATTATAGTCGCACAAATCATTCAAAGATCTTTTTTCAGAGGCTCAGAATCCTGTATAAGTAGTACATCTTTTTTTGGCTGCCCTGCTCCGTTTTGTAATTATGATATTTTCAGAAGGGTTTTTTCTAGTCAGGTCTCCCACTAGCCTCGGTTTGGGTAGATCCACGTTGGTCCTAGAGTCAGAGCCACCACAGTCCTCTGCTTTTTCGTAGAAATGGGGAAAATTGGTGAACATTTCAAATGTAAAAATGTAGAGGCTCCCAGATTCCTACTTCTAGCCCTTCAGCCAAATGCTCTGCATTAAGCCATGTCACTTCCAACCATTACCATGACACAAATGTATAAATTATATTTTTATCTGAGGTATACCTCCCCATTGCAAAGCAACAAAAGATAGTTTTGGTCAGCTCCACCAAGTAGTGCAGTCTTTGCTTGTCTGTCCTAAACCTAAAGCATCACTTGTATTTTGTAAACTATATTTGGTTGAACTTCTGTGTACATAGGCTTTCCTCTTTTTTTGGCCTACTGGTGTCGCTATGCCAGTGTAGCATGTCTGTACATCTCTGGTGCTTGGGCCCTAATAAAGCACTCTACAAAGCTCTTTATGTATGGGAACCAGGGCTTTGAACCTTTATTTTTTTCCAGACGTTCCGTTCCGAACAGAAACAGAATTATAACGTTTCCGGTTATGGGTTCCACCAATAAATTGACGTTCCCGAACCGGTTAGAACAAAAAAATATTGTTCCCGGAACGGTTAATTTCGTTCCTGTCAGCTGATTACTCGCCATAGGCCTAACTGACGTTAATTATCCAAGAAAGACGGAAGTGCAAATGAGTCAGCCTACATTCCAATCTGTTTATTCAAGCGGATGAAAAGAATATTCTCCAAAATTTTGTCATTCAGGGACGACCTAAGCGGAGAAGCGGAGAATAAACCTCAATGATGAAAATGCGCGCTCCACGCGGATGTATGATGGACATTGTGAGTTTGTGCATATTTGAAGCGGCCATGGATGCAAAATAATGCCGAACATTCTCGATGCGCTTTACATGTGCTTCTCCGCAATGTCTTACCATGATGCCCTTTTGTATGACAGTGGTTTCTCTTATTTAAGATGTGGAATGGAGACTTTGTAATCCACAGCTCTCTCTCCATTCAGTCAGAGAATGTCTGATGTCACACAGGACATGAACCTCAGCCGTCATGGTAACGTGTGCAGGAATAGCTTTTTTTTCAGTTTGAGGAACGGTATTAACCAGTATTAACCGGTTACGATTATTTCTAAATAAGTGTTCCCATTCCAAAACATAAAAAATAATAACGTTTCCGGTTTCGTTTTTGTTCCCTGTAAAATACAAAAAAGTTCCCAGTTTTCGTTTTCGTTCCTTGAACCGGTTCAAAGCCTATGGGAACTGAAAAAGCAGGGCATACTACATTTAAAAGTGCATTTAAATGAAGTTTTTCTTTGAAATATCATTCAACAGTTTCAAATGTATGATTGACAGATATATAAAATATTCATGTTTTTAAAGTGTATTGTGAACAAGAGCAATCAATGTAGATTTCCTCCAGTCTGTGGACCAACTCTTTTGAATTGTGAAGTCAAGAACCAAAAAGGAAAGAAACGTTTTGGCCTTAACCTGTGTGGGCATCATAATCTTCCATGGTAAACAACTCTCACGGATGTACCATAGCTAGGATTATATTTCTTCACACCATGTCTCAGTACATTTCTCCTCCTTTTTGCACCCAGTCCCATCACTGCAGTGTGGTTGCTAATTGGTAATAATGTGCTTCTTAATGACCCATAGCTGGCTCCATCGTGCACAGCCCCCGCAGAAGCATTCATCAACTATAGACTCAGCTCCAGTGCCCACCTAAGGATCACTTTATTTTCTTCCTCACAATCTGTCAATTTTACAGCAGGGTTTCAAGGTGGGAAGGGTAAGAGGTTGCCAGGAAGTTTTAAATGCAGTTGAGGAGGCACAACATGATGCAGCATGAGAAAAGAAGATCTTACTTATATTTATGTGGCTTTGTTTGTAATATGCAGGCCGGGGAGGAGGCAGTCTGATGGTGGCTGTGGAATTAAACTTCAGAGAGCGATGTTCAAAAGGCTGACTGTCACGTGTGTGAACCAGCCATGGCCCTCTGGCTCTTCCCATGTCAATCACTGCTGCTGCTGATGTTGCCAGGGCTGGACTGGCCATCTGATATAGCGGGCATTTCCCGGTGGGCCCCGTACCCTGGTGGGCCCCCTATTTTCAGAAATGTATTTTTTTTTTTTTTACATTTCCGAAAATAGGGGGTCCACAAAGGTGCGGGATCCAGCGGTGAGTCAGTTCTGCGCTGCTAATTATGAGGGGCCTCTTTAACACTATCCAGACCGGGCTTTTTTGGCATTCCTGGGACCGGGGGGGGGGGGGGTGCTCATTTGACCCCCCCCCCTCATAACTTACGAACCGAATGACGTATGACCACCAAACTTGGAGGGGATGATCTTCAGCTAAAGATCTATGAATGACATCAGTTTGGTGTCATTATTGGATATTATGACATCATTATGATGTCATTTCCTGATTTTATTGCCCAAAATGTCACCTTAATGTATTTTCCATCTAACTTGGGTAATGTACATCAATGTTGGTTTCTATGTGCTTCAGACCACTTCAAATGTTCACAAGGGTGTCTGATGCTAATGAAAATGTAAAAAAATATGAAAAGTGATGATGATGAGACTTAGATCAGTGATTTTTGGTCATGCGTACCTGTCAGAAAACCGTTGCCATGGCAACAACAAAAATGATAAACCTAATCTGTTGGTATCACACTGTAGCCAACTTCATGTTAGGAAAAGTCACAAAGTTTCGTAGTCCTAGCTTTAGTCATTCAGGAGTTATACGACATCAAAGTTGGTGCGGGCACTTTTAGCTCCCCCCCCCACCCCCCACCCCCCGCCCCCCCCCCCCCCGGTCTGGATAGGGTTAAGCCAAAAGTGCCCTATTTCTCCCCCAGTCCAGCCCTGCATGGCCGTTGTGACTCTTCCCATGTCAATCGCTGCTGCTGCTGCTGCTGCTGCTCTGGGGCTATAGTGGAAAATCACTCCCCCACCCCTCCACTCTCTATTTTACCTCCTACTCCACTCTCTATCTCTCCTCCTCCTTCACTCTCTATCTCACCTCCTACTCCACTCTCTATCTCTCCTCCTCCTTCACTCTCTATCTCACCTCCTCCATCATCCCCCATCTCTCATCTTTCCATCTTCCTTAATCCCTTCACTCACTGCTCACATGTCAATCCATCTCTGTCACACTCTCTCTTTCGCCGTCTGCTTCTTCATATCTATCCATCTTCTCATTCATCATTCAGTCTGACTTGACTCCACAGACTTCTCACTCGTTTCTTTCTTTCCCCTAGTGCTGTTGGGAGCGTACCTACTGTATGTTCCCCGGGTCCTATGTTTCTCTAAAAAGGGTCTTACGTTCCCCGCATTGTATCTGACAAAGGGATGAGGCCCAAGATGCTGCACATGCATATTTCTTGCCTGAACGGTTGCCATGCGAATTTCATGTCAAGTTTGTGCACAGTGGCAGCCTAACCCTAACCGTAACCCTAATTCTGCCCTACAAAGCAAAAAGGCAGTAACTGCACAGAGCTCCAAACTAAAATGACTTTAAAATGATACTGCAATCCAGTCTTAGTAGTTTTGGAGACATTATTGACATGCAGCAGTTTTGTTACTTTATATTACCATCTTTTATGCAGATTAATCAATTTATTTAAATTAATGTTTTGATATATATATGTCATTGAAGTCATAGTAACTCATTTTTGACAACAGCGCAGTTACTGCCTTTTTGCTTTGTAGGGCAAAATTGTAACCCTAACAACAACCCGCGTTCGTCATGCGGCAGCCGTCTCTGGGGAACATAGGTATGACCCAGTGCTGTTCCACCACACCTCCTCATTCAAAGGCCTGTTTCTCTTCCAGTTGCTCGTTCCCTCCCGTTCTTCCTCTCCACTGTCTACTACTGATCAACTCCTCTTCATACCCTCTGTCTTTTCTTCCTCACCTCATCTCTTCATTAGCGACAAGCAGAGTTTCTACTACTCCTTATTCCGCTGACATCTCTCTCTCTCTCTCTCTCTCTCTCTCTCTCTCTCTCTCTCTCTCTTCTCTCTCTCCTCTCCTCTCTCTCTCTCTCTCTCTCTCTCTCTCTCTCTCTCTCTCTCTCTCTCTCTCTCTCTCTCTCTCTCACCCTTGACATTTGGCCAGGGCCTTTGTGTATCTGACTGTACTAAGGAACTGAAGGAGTTGATTGTGATGGCTTTATCGGCAAGCTGTCTGATGAAGAGAGCTGCTTTATCTGATTGGATGCCATCTCCTCTCCCCCACCTCCTCAACCCATCACCCCCCAACTCTCCACACCAGCCAACCCTACCCCCACTCCCATCAGTCACCCCCCCCACACACACACACAGCCTTTAGTCAAAAAAATCAAAATGGCTGCCATCCCAGAGGACATATCTGGAATGAACAACAGCATCATTCAAACAAGATCATATGAATTCAAATCAGACAGCGCATCTGTGTTTCTGCCAGCACTATGTTAAATGGCCTGCCTGACAGACAGACAGACAGACATTGAGATATATTCATAACCTACCTATGTGTGGTCAATGGCGGATGAAGAGGGGAGAGAGGCACTTTTTTAATGAGTGTGCCTCTGATGTCCTAACAGAGCTGGCTGCAGACTTGGCATCGCTTCAATCAGAGCAGTCAAAACAAAGGAACACATGATTACTAAAGCCGCACAAAAACCATGCTTGCTAACTCCACTCATGATCTCTATCTAGGGGATGATGTAGAGTGAGAGAGGCAGTTTTGGGCCTCTGATGTCTTAAAATTGCTGGCTGCAGTCTTGACATCGCTTCAATCGGAGCTGCCAAAACAACAGAACACATCATTACTAAAGCCACACTAAACCATGCATGCTAACTTAACTCATGATTTCCCGTTCTCTCTCTCAAGCTCATCCACTGTCTTTTATTTCATTACCATCACACCATTACCATTACCATCACATTTTTGCCCTCTTTCAATTTTTCTCTCTCTTTGTGTGTCTCTCCATCTCTTTCGCTTTTCTTTCAATCCCATCTCTCTCTCTCCCTCATGTCTATCCATCTGTCTTTCCTTCTCTTCTATTGAGCTCTCCTGATGTCCCACAACAGACTGGGCTCTGCAGTCTGCTGAGGGCCAAATGCTTAATTATCAATTTATTGTCCTGAGTAATTCAATTACAGGACACAGAAGAGTGCAGATATGACACAGCAAAATGAAGAACAATGAGGACAGCATCGAGAGAGAGAGAGATAGAGAGAGAGAGAGAGAGAGAGAGAGAGAGAGAGAGAGAGAGAGAGAGAGAGAGAGAGAGGAGAGAGAGAGAGAGGAGAGAGAGAGAGAATAGAGAGGGAGGAGAGAGAGGAGAGAGAGAGAGAGAGGAGAGAGAGAGAGAGAGAGAGAGAGAGAGAGAGGTGAGGTGAGAAGAGGACAGTAGGAAATGGTATTTGAAAGCAGAAGTCAAGAGAGTCAAGGGATAGCCTATACTGTAACTTTGATTTAATTAAGGATGATGCATTATGGGTGTGACTTTCAATATTGTGTGTGTGTGTGTGTGTGTGTGTGTGTGTGTGTGTGTGTGTGTGTGTGTGTGTGTGTGTGTGTGTGTGTGTGTGTGTGTGTGTGTGGTGTGTGTGTGTGTGTGTGTGTTGTGTGTGTGTGTGTGTGTGTGTGTGTGTGTGTGTGTGTGTGTGTGTGTTTGTGTGTGTGTGTGTGTACTTGCCCTCTTGTCGTCTCAGTACCTGCATCATAAACTGTGATTAGTGCTACATGATGTGTGTGTGTGTGCGTGTGTGCATGTGTGTTTGTGTGTGCGTGTGTGTTTGTACGTGCATGTGTGTGTGTTTGTACGTGCGTGTGTGTGTGTGCGTGCGTGCGTGCGTACGTGCGTGCGTGCGTGTGTGTGTGTGTGTGTGTGTGTGTGTCACATAAATCCCGGTCAGTGCTCTGGCACACTGCCAGACAGTTACTCAGTCCAGCCCTGTCCTGTTGTCTGGGCTTGACATCACCATGCAACACCACCATACTGTGTGTGTGTGTGTGTGTGTGTGTGTGTGTGTGTGTGTGTGTGTGTGTGTGTGTGTGTGTGTGTGTGTGTGTGTGTGTGTGTGTGTGTGTGTGTGTGTGTGTGTGTGTGTGTGTGCATGTTCTCTGTCTTGAAGACTGACTTGTTCTCTATACCCGTGTGGTCACTGTGACAAGTAATTAAAACCTGCATGAGTGTATATGTGGATCCATGTGTGTGTCTACACTCACCGGCCACTGTATTAGGAACACCTGTTACAACTGCTCATTGAGGCAAATTTCTGATCAGCCAATCACATGGTGGCAACTCAATGCATTTGTGCATGTAGACATGGATGGGATGATCTGATGCAGTTCAAACCGAGCATCATAATGGGGAAGAAAGGTTATTAAAATGACTTTGAACATGGCATGGCTGTCAACCCGAAAGGGCTTGATTTGAGTATATCAGAAAATACTGATCTACTGGGATATTCACACACAACCATCTCTAGGGTTTACAGAGAATGGTAAAAGAAAAAAAAATGCAGTGAGCAGCGATTCTGTGGGCAAAAATGCCTTGTTGATGGCAGAGGTCAGAGGAAAATGGCCAGACTGGTTGGTGCTAATACAAAGGCAACATTAAGTCTAACTAGAAAAGTGCTCCGAGATCACATACCTCCGCCAGGCATGGCATAATTAGATAATGGACAAAAATAATCACTTTGCCAATATGAACGACTATATTCCTTTCAGAACTTTCAAAATGACACATTCATGTCAGTTCAGTCATTTGCAAAAATTTACCTGCTTTGAAACATTGTGATCACGCGCTGAGAGCCTAATTAATGAAGGGAATGTAATGATTTTGACCAACAAAACTGAAACAACCACAGAAGGGTATTCTAAGGCCTCTTTTGTTTTGTTTTTTGCCTACGATGGTATCTGCATCGTTCTCATGGGCCACTGGTTGGTCTTGGCGCTGTCGGTTGAAGCGGCATTTGCTTCCCCCCGTTCCTCAAATCACTATTCACCGTTAATCAGTCCACGGGCATTGCTGTCGGAATTTGTGGTCTATCTCGCAACTGGGCTTGATTTTAAATTTAGTGAAGGGGGTCTTTGACCAGCATTGTGAACTTACACAGCCACAAATTCCATAGGCCTATTTTTGGCGATGGTACCCAATTAATTCGACATTGTCAACCAAAATTATCTGCGGTGGTCACTGTCCATCTCGCAACAATTCACTTCCACTTCACACATATTTTAGGCAGCGGATTGATTTTACATCATTGTTAACTTCAACGAGGGTGTAGCAGGTTATAGGCTGCCTGCTGATGAGCAACTTTTTAGGTTGATAGCAGCACTGATGTGGGCGCTGGCGTCAAAGGAGACTGTCCCACCCTGTTCCTTAGGAACCGTTTAGAATGGCGCAGGCTTTGCCCCATTAGGGGTCTGACACACCAAGGCGGTAACGCGGCGCGGAACGGCCACGGTTTTTACCGGCGTCAGTGAAAATACATTGAAACCTATCTGTCCTTACACACCAACCGGCGGTAGTCGGGCGTCAGCGGCGCGGGAGCCGGCTCCGCGCCGCGCTGGATTTGGAAAATAGAACTCCAGCGTATTTTTCACGCCGGCGACCGGCGGTGTCTCATTCAAATGAATGGCAAAGTAGCACGCTAGCTTTAGCTGTGGGGAGGGTTTTGAACAGGACTGGCCGCGCACGCCGACGCTGTCAGTGTGCAAGGCAGAGAAAAGCACGCCGGCCAAAACTAAGCAGAAAGACCGCGCCCGTCCTGCGACCGTTCCGTCCCGCCTTGGTATGTTTTGGCCCTTATGCATGCTGTCGGACTTTCTGATCCCTGTCCATCTCGCAAACAACTTGGGGTTATTTTTTTAAATGTAGCGAAGGGGATGTAATGAATTTTACCAGCATTGTGAACGCCTAGAGCCATAAATTATTTTGGCAACGGTAGCCTAATTAATTCGACAGGATTGTGAACCTAGCCTAAGTCACAGTCCACAACAACATTGTGAACGTACACGATCACATATTCCATATTTTTTGACAACGTAATTAATTCGACACCATTGTGAACCAAGCGATCTGCGGGGGTGGTCACTGTCCTTATAGGCCTAGTCTAGGCCACACATCAGAAATTGAATAATTTTGGTAGCGGTGGTAATTCATTTGACGGGACTGATTACTGCCTGCGGATGAAGGCTGCCTGCAGATGAACAACTTTTTAGGTGAAATGCACTTGGTGTTGGAGCTGGCGGCAGTCTCTCCCCTGTTCCTTGCTGAGAAAGGCGCAGACACGCCTCTGCTCAGTGCTCACCGTGCGCACCTTGTGGCAGGCAGTGGAATAGCAGCGAACTAACAAACAAACACAGACAACACACACACACAGAAACCCAGGCGATCACATAACCTCCTGGCGGAGGTAATAACCACTCATTACAACTGAGGTATGCATAAGAGAATCCCTGTTTACACAGCACATCAAATCTTGAGGAAAATGGTTTATAGCAGCAGAAAACCACATTTGATGCCACTCCTGTTAGCTACACAGGAAAATGTGGTTTGGACAGGCTCCCCATAAACCAGTGTTTCGCAACCTTTTTTTAGGCGAGTCACCCTTTCAATTCATGAAAAATTTCAAGGCACCCCAAACCAACAAGCCGTAACATGGCATTGCATCCCATACCACACAAGCTTAGAAAAGTAGCACATTTGGAGAGGTCACACGACCTTCGTTCGAAGTTGCAGCTGACTAGGGCGACCTATATTTACTTTATTGTGTGTAAATGGCAAATGAAAGATTCCACTGACTAGCATTAACTTATGCAATATAATACATATTTGTCTAAATTGATAATTTATTTATCAGCCACGTTTCCGTGGCACCCTTGAGGGTGGCCCGCGGCACCCCAGGGTGCCCCGGCACCCCTGTTGAGAAACACTGCCATAAACGACACTAGAAGATTGGAAAAATTTTGCTTGGTCTGGTGAGTCTTGGTATCTACTGCAACATGGTCAGAATTTGGCGTCAACAATATGAAAACATGGGTCAACCCTGCCTTACATCAATGTTTCAGGCTGGGAATATGAATAAGGATATTTTCTTAGCTCAATTTGGGTCAATTAGTACCTATTTATCTTTGTTGGAATGTCACAGCCTGGGAAGTTCTGAAGGCAAAAGGGGGTCCAACCCAGCACTAGAGGGGTGTTCCTAATTAAGTGGCCGGTGAGTGTATGCATGTGTAAGCACGTTAAAGACTGGCAGTGTTACGCATCTGAAAGTAGAGGAGTGATGACCGATGGTGGTGGTCATCCCCTTGTCTCTACGCCTCGTTTCCGAGACAGAGCCATCTATTCATTTAAATTTCTCCCATCTGTCTGATGCTGTGTCACCGCACTGCATTTGAACTACATTACAGAGCGGCCATCAGAAAGGAGAGGTGTAACACGTGTGTCAAGTCTGACATGTCGATTGATCTTGTCTGAGCGGTGTGGCCCCAATGTTGTCAACACCTGGCTGTTAAAAATGTCTACTTTTTACACTAAATTGCCATTTGTGGTTGTGTGTATCATCTCACACTTGACTGATTACACACACGCACACACTCAGATTCACGAACACACACTCAAACACATAGAATGTGTGTGACGGTATGAACGAGTTTAGCTGTAAGCTGGACGTTCTGGTCTGGAAACCAAGAATTGTATCCGTACAAAGTGTTAAAAGAATGAGGACTCTGATGAAGACGCATGTCAAAATGTCTTACTGCACTGAAAAAATAAATAACAAATAATACACATCCATGTGGTACCAGATTATTTTTCCTTTGTACTGTTAAAGGAAAGATTTTTGAAGTTTGTGACAACAAACCGATAAAGTGTGTATATTTACAGCAGTTAACCACATTAAAAAAAAAAAAAAAAACAGTATGGTTTGCCCCAGATGTGGGATTCTAATGAATAATACACCTTTTCTTTTTCATCTTCAGAGTTTTTGCTTTGAAGAAGAAGATCCACTGAAATATCGTTATAAAGCATAAACACAAAACATTCATCGGTAAGCGGTTAGAGCGTCACGCTTGTATCCCAAATGTTGCCGGCTCGACTCCCGGCCCGTCAGGTTGGTCAGGGGGAATAATTAACCAGTGTTCTCTCCCATCCTCCTCCATGAATGAGCATGGTACCGTCCCGCCGCACTGCTCCCATTTTGCCTATATGCAATGATAACCAATACACTGCAAGACAGCCGGCTTGTGTTTGTGTTTTGCAACAACAACAAAAACCTGCATCCTGCCTCACTCCAAAGGAGCTAAAAAGGAATACCATTCACTTCAGATTTGTATCCCAAAGGTTACTGGTTCGACTCCCCACCCGCCAGGTTGGTGGGGGAGTAATTAATCAGTGCTCCAACCCATTCCTCCTCCATGACTGAGGTACCCCGAGCATGGTACTGTCCCACCACACTGCTTCCTGGTGGCGCGGTTTCCCCCTTGCACGGGTGGGGCATGAATGCAATTTCACAGTGTGCAGTGAACACTTGTGTCGCGTTCACA